>NC_041392.1:282388499-282449541 GCF_002162155.2 Triticum dicoccoides | reverse complement strand
GGTCTGAACCGGGCAGCCTGCGGGGCCACCTCGGGGCAACTCGAGGGCTGGTTTTACTCGTAGCTTGACCTATCCGGTGTTGCCCTGAGAACGAGATATGTGCAGCTCCTATCGGGATTGTCGGCACATCGGGCAGCTTTGCTGGTCTTGTTTTACCATTGTCGAAATGTCTTGTAACCGGGATTCCGAGACTGGTCGGGTCTTCCCGGGAGAAGGAATATCCTTCGTTGACCGTGAGAGCTTGTGCTGGGCTAAGTTGGGACACCCCTGCAGGTTTCAACTTTCGAAAGCCATGCCCACGGTTATGAGCAGATGGGAATTTGTTAATATCCGGTTGTAGAGAACTTGACACTTAACTTAATTAAAATGAATCAACCGCGTGTGTAGCCGTTGAAAGAACATGCGGTGCCCCCATGTTTGGTTTTGGTAATTGATGACAATCTCTATGGACGAATGGTTGCCTTGAGTTATTTTTGAAGGTTTTGTCCATAGGCTTTTCTTGGAGTACATGTGTTGGTTTCAAGGAGAGTTTGTGTCGACCAAGGTGCTATTCAAGGAATTACTAAAGATTGGTCATGTGAGAGTTGAGCTTATTGCAAGCATGTCTTGAAGAAGAATATTGTGTCATCATTCATGCTTACCTTCAAGGCATCATCCAAATGAAGAGAGTTGGAAAGGTTCAAGGTTGATCAAGACTAAGTCAAGAGTGAATAAAGTTGATCAAATCGCAAAGCGTAGAAGATGTACCGAGAGGGATCAAGTGATCCCATGGTATGGTAAGCATTGACCATTACGCTTTGTGTACTAACCCATAGTCTTCGTGAGAGTTCTTTATGGGGTTAGGTTGCGGTGTGCATGTTCAAGTGATGCATCACGAAGAGATCAAGTGCTTGAATATTGTCATCCATTGTGGTGACAATGGACTTGTGAATATGTGCCGAAAAGTGGCTCACCCATAATAGAGTATGGGGGAGCAATCTACTAGTCTTCACCGAGCCAACGCAATCAAGAAAGGTGGTCCTACTTGAGGAAGTCAAGATCGTCTACATCTAGCTCAAGTGGACTTTGTGCAAGGCAAAGGTTTTCCCTTGATAGGTTTTCTATTTTACCGGTCTCATAGTGGTAGTTGGGAGACCGGGTTATAGGATCGGTTGTCGTACTATCAAGGGGGGCTCTCGATGAGTAGCTTGATCGTATCATTCGTAGAGAGCTCAAACCATTGCATCCTTGCATCATCTTTCTTGGTTATTGTTTTGTTCTATTTGTGAGTCTTAGATCTTATGGTCATCTTGATGACAAGCTTGAGTTCATCGAAAACGGAGTTCGCATGCGTCTTCTATGATGTTTTCGGTGTTGGAGGTTTTACCGGTCTTTTCCGAGGAAGGGTTCTCACCATTTTCTTTTGGGCCTTTTCTCATTTGCTTCTTATTGATATTTCTTTGAAGATTGTGTTAGCCCTTGTCTCTAGCTTTCCAACAAACTTGGTTTCATCGAATTCGGAGTCCGTTTGCAAAAGTTGTGGCAGTATTGGTGTTCTGAAAAGGCTGCAGCGGTACTACCGCGAATTGGAGCGGATGTAATTTTTTACTACCGCTCCAGAGCGGTACTACCATGGCTCCTACAGCGGTAGTACTGCTCCGGACCAAAAACTCGTCCCAAGTCCTGCGGTGGTAGGCCCGGATGTAATTTTTTAGTACCGCTCGCAAGCAGTAGTACCGCTACCCCTAGCGGTAGTACCGTGAGGTCAAGCGGTACTACCGCTCCAACGGTTCTTCTGGCCTTTTTGCCTCCTCGCTGTTGTTTTTCAAAGGGGGTAGTACCGCTCCTTGGAGCGGTAGTACCGCTCTGTGCGGGTTGTGAGCATAACGGTTGGATTTTTCCCCACCTATAAAAGGGGGTCTTCTTCCCCAATGAACCTTATCCTTTGAGCTCGTGTCTTCCCCCATTGTTGACCTTCTTTGAGCTTGCTAACTCTTAATCCCTCCATGGATTCTTGCTAGTTTTTGAGGGAAAATAGAGAGGAGATCTAGATCCACGTTTCCACCAATCACTTTCTCTTCTAGGTGAGGGGAACCCCTTGGATCTAGATCTTGGAGTTCTTGGTGTTCTCCTTCTTGTTCTTCCTCTCATTTTCCTCCCTAGCATTAGTTGCTTCAGTGGGATTTGAGAGAGAAGGACTTGGACACTCCGTGTGCCCTTGCCATTGCATTTGGTGCATCGGTTTGAGTTCTCCACGTGATACGTGGAAGTTACAAGTTGAGAAGCTTATTACTCTTGGGTGCTTGGTACCTTTGAGCTTGTTCCTCTTGGGTGCTTGGGCGCCCTAGATGGTTGGTGGTGTTCGGAGCTCAATCATTGTGGTGTAAAGCTCCGGGCAAGCGTCGGGGTCTCCAATTAGGTTGTGGAGATCGCCCCGAGCAATTTGACGGGGACCGGTGACCGCCCCCAAGGGTTGCCAAAGTGTACGGGTTCGATGACCGCCCCCAAGGGTTGCCATTTGTACGGGTTCGGTGACCGCCCTCAAGGGTCCCTTAGTGGAATCACGGCATCTTGCATTGTGCGAGGGCATGAGGAGATTACGGTGGCCTTAGTGGCTTCTTAGGGCGCATTGTGCCTCCACACCACTCCAAACGGAGATTAGCATCCGCAAGGGTGTGAACTTCGGGATACATCATCGTCTCCGCGTGCCTCGATTATCTCTTACCCGAGCCCTTTACTTATGCACTTTACTTTGTGATAGCCATATTGTTTCTTGTCATATATCTTGCTATCACATAGTTGGTTATCTTGCTTAGTATAAGTTGTTGGTGCACATAGGTGAGCCTAGTTGTTGTAGGTTTTGTGTTTGACAAATTAACCGCTAGGTTTATTCCGCATTTGTTCAAGCCTAAACCGTAATTATTTTAAAGCTCCTATTCACCCCCCCTCTAGGCGACATCCATGATCTTTCAGCTGTGATGGTCTCTTCTCGGCGGAGTCCGGGAAGTGAACACAGTTCTTGTGTTATGCTTGAACGTAAGTAGTTCAGGATCACTTCTTGATCACTTCTAGCTTCTCGACCGTTGCTTTGTTTCTCTTCTCGCTCTTATTTGCGTATGTTAGCCACCATATATGCTTAGTGCTTGCTGCAGCTCCACCTCACTCCCTTTCCTACCCATAAGCTTAAATAGTCTTGATCTCGCGGGTGTGACATTGCTGAGTCCTCGTGGCTCACAGATACTTCCAAACAGTTGCAGGTGCCGATGATACCAGTGTAGATGATGCAACTGAGCTCAAGTGGGAGCTCGATGAAGATCGTGTTCGTTGTGTTGTTTCATTTCATGTTGATCAGTAGTGGAGCCCAGTTGGGATGATCGGGGATCTAGCATTTGGGGTTATCTTCTTTTACTTTGGTTCCGTAGTCGGACCTTGATTATTTTCTGGATGATGTATGTTTAACTTGTATTTGTTTGAAGTGGTGATTGTAAGCCAACTCTTTATCCTTTTCTTATTCAGTACATGGGATGTGTGAAGATTACCCCTCTTGCGACAAGCCTATCATGCGGCTATGCCTCTAAGTCGTGCCCCGACATGTGGGAGATATAGCCGCATTGTGGGTGTTACAGGCGGGGACTTGAACGCCTACTCGCGCATACGTACGGCCAGGGCTCGTGTACATGGCTGGGTCGGAACGGAGAAACTACGTTGTCATCGTGTTCATGGGAAGCCAGCCGGCTGCGTCAGAACGGAATGCATCGTCGTGTTCAACGGGAGCCAACCGGCTTGGACGGAACATTCGATGGAAACGAGGCCTGGCGTACCGCAGAACGGAGGAAACGACCTTGTGTTCGACCGGCCACGGTCGAAACGGGATCCTGTTCATCAGGAGGAGTCTGGCATACTGAAAAACGGAGGAAACAGACTTCTCTTGGACCTCCTACGGTCGAAACGGGGTCCTGTTGACCGGGAGGGGTGTGGCGTACCGCAAAACATAGGAAACGTACTTGTGTTGGAGCACTATGGTCGAAACGGGGGTCCTGTTCATCGGGAGGGGTGTGGCGTACCGCAAAACGGGACTCCATGGGATATTGTTCATCTCCACCGTCGACCTCCTCCAGCCTCCACGAGCTACTGTTCATCCACCGTCAACCTCCTCCAGCCTCCACAGGCTACTGTTCATCCACCGTCAACCTCCTCCAGCCTCCACCTATGATTGTTCATCCACGGGCTCCTGTTCATCCAGCCTCCACCGGCTACTGTTCAACCAGCCCTCTCCAAGGGGTCCTGTTCAACCACCCCTCCATGGGCTACTGTTCATCCAGCCCTCCACCGGCTACTATTCAACCAGCCCTCCACCGGCTACTATTAAACCAGCCCTCCACGGGGTCCTATTCATCCAGCCCTCCACGGGGTCCTGTTGATCCACTGGCTCGATCGATCGGGGTACTGTTCATCCAGCAGCAACATCCTCTACTACCACGGGTTCCTGTTCATCCAACCCCCACCGGGAATTGTTCATCCAAACCCCCGAACAACACTCACTTTTCATCCAGAGGCAGCATCGATCAGCTTCAGTTAGCAGCAGTAGTGAAGGAATCGCTCGATCGGGTTCAGTTAACAGCCATCGATCGATTGCTCGGGTTCAGTAATGCGAAACCTGCAGAGCAATCGCTCGGGTTCAGTTAGAGCCCAACGCCTCGCTCGGGTTCAGTTAGAGCCCAACGCCTCGCTCGGGTTCAGTTAGAGCCCAACACCTCGCACACACGCGCGTACGTACGAGAGAAACGCGCATCGCTCGACCCCCGACCACCCACCGTAACCGGGAACTCCCCGATATTTTCCTCGCCCTCGCTTCTACCACAGTTTTTTCCTTCATGGACGGCCCAAAGAATGTCATGCAACTGCGTCTCCGGCCCGCCCAGGACGAAAAGCCCATTTTCTGTCATGATTTTTTGTCATAGAAGTAGGACCCCACCACATCTATGATGATACCGAGTTTTGTCACAATTATCGTCATAGAAGTGTCATAAGTATGACAGAATTTTTTTTCGTTCGGCCCAAAATGTCACGGATGTGTCTTTTTTTGTAGTGCTACCTTGCAGTTAACCAGACGTTCTGCCAGAAATGCTTCAGGTACCAAGAAGGAAGTGGCCAAAAAGGCTACAACCACGACCACGAGGAAGGGCAGTGAGAAAGTGAAGAGGAAAGAGAACGATTGCCTCTTAGTTAAAGCACTCATCGCCCAGAACCAAATTAACAATAGCTTGTCCGAATCGGGGAGTAATATTATTTCTGACGCTATGGATGATGAAGAAGTAGAATTGTTGCTTGCTAAAAGTAGAGCAGACGTACTTGAAGCACACAATTACGTCCATGGCCAACCATTTCTTGTTGGCGAATACTTTGATGAGTGCAGCTCCAGTTGCCGCGAGTTACATGAATATTGCATGGATCAAATGTCAGCAGGTCATCATGCTTTGCTAGTCCACTACAATAGAGATCATTTCCGACACGATGCTGGTTCCATCAATGTGAGTTTCGAGGACTTGCATCTATTCTTCAACTTCAACGTGCTCGATGCCACTCTTGTTAGATGCCTAATTTTGTAAGTACTTAACAAACTCTAATCAACTTCTCCGTACAAAGTTGTAAATGATAAACAGCTAACTGCATTTTATTCCTCTTAGGGGATTAAATGCGCGGAGAAGAAAAATGGAGAGTGTGTATTTCATAGATCCTGCATTAGCAAATGGCACAACATTAGATGGTAAGGACCGACAGGACTGGGCCGTTAACACGGTCCTCCATATCCTCGAAAACACGTCCCATGCAGAATCATTTCTCTGGCCATATCACGAACGGTAAGTCAAGTAAACAACCATGCATACACTGATTGTCTTTCAGATTTCGACATCATTCGTAAGTTCATGGCTATCTTAATATGTAGCAATCACTGGATATTGGTATTCATTGTTCCAAACAAGAACACGGTTTACAACATTGATTCTCTCAAAGAGTCAACAAATGCTCAGGATCTGACGCATGTTCACCAATTCTTGGATAGGTATTTAATTCTATGATGTTGAAATTGATTTGCATTCATATTTGGTTCAATAATTGATGTTGTCAAAATTCATCATCATTTGCAGTGTGCTCGCATTGTGGAAAACTAAACCAGGGAACCTGTTCAAGACGGAACAACCTGTGTAGCACGAGATCGTTTCTCCGGTAACACACTAAAATCCGTTATTTTCGGAAAATTTATCCAACAATCTGCAAATACCTTTCCTTACGCTAGTCAAATGTTCAAGTTTCTAAATAAACCTCTTTCTATTTTGTCCAAAGAAAAAATAATACATCTAACACGGGTTAGGTTGTTCCTAACAGGACAAATACATGACTAATTTTGTACAAAAAAATTCAGTGTCCTCAGCAAGAAGCAGGGGCCAACCTTTGTGGATACTATGTTTGTAGACACATGATCTCCATCTGCAAATCTGCTAATAGTTGTGACGATCCTCAAAAATTAGTACCAGTAAGTCTATCTTAATTAATATCTTCTACTCCACAACTATCAGCACAACTTAAAACCGAGGACCCCTGAACCGCTCCCGGCTAGTGAATTGCTTATGGTTCGGAGATTTATCAGCGACTTCTTCCTGGATCACTACATCAATCCCACTGGTGATAATGAAGATTTCAGCATGCGTTCTCCTGAAACATTGAGTAAGAGTTAGCCGCTAAGCATATAACGCATGGATCCATTGTTTTCCATCTGATGAGGCCTTCGTATTTTCGTACACTATGATTAATTATGTAATGCATATATGTGTGGACAAATCATTGGAATTTAGCTACCATATGTTCAATTGCAATTGTTGCGAAATCTGATGAATGCTCTTCTCGTGGACACTGTTTGTTGAATTGAATATTGTGGCAAATTTGCTTTTTGCGTGCCGATTCAAAATGGGATATTTTTGTTTATTTTCTCAATTGAATATTGTGGCGAATTTGCTTTTTGCACGCCGATTCAAAATGGGATATTTTTGTTTTAACCTGGCAATTGCTCTGCACATGGTTCAACTAAATGAGTGTGTGCGATCCACATCGGAAAGCATACGTCAATCATAGCGGAACCGTCGGTGATACACAGCATATCGCAAACGATTTGCAGCGCTACTACGTGCGTGTAGGTTCTTCGGAAACGTTTGTGATATGGCGTTATCACACACGAGAACTGGGAGTAAACCGTGCCCAATGCAAAATACAGTCCCAGTCGTAATTTTTTTAGGAAACATGTGGGATCCCAAAAGAAAAGCACACGTCACTCTTGCGGCAACCATCGGTGATACCTAACAAATCACAAATGGTCTGCAACACTTGAATGTGTGTGAAGGGGCTCCTGAACCGTTTGTGATAGAACATTATCGCAGACGGTAATTATTGGAAAACGTGTGCGATGGAGTTTAGCATGGCAGACGGGTTACACAGAAAACTCGTGTGCGATGGGGCACAAATCGCACATAGTTCATATGGAGATCAAAAGGCATAAGATAAAAGTGATGGTGATACGATAACCGGGCACTCCCCCAAGCTTGGCAGTTGCCAAGGGGAGTGCCCATACCAGATACTCAATTCTTCTTTGTTGGTGGAGAAGGTGGTGGTTTTGTTGATCGCGTAGGCTTCTTCCTTAATTTGGCTTGAGGACAGAATTTTGGTCCCTTAGGTCCTCGATCTCCTGCTCTAGGCTCAGTATCTTTTTGCATAGTTCTGTTTGTTTTCCTGCAAGAGGCGAAAAGGGATAAACTCGATCTTAGGTTTCTTTACTCTATCAGGGAGGCTTGACTTTTTGAACTCCACATGCATGTCCCCAGGTTGAGGTAGTGGAACTTCATCTTCATCTGAGCTCGTCTCCTCCTTTCCCTTAGGTTCATAGTCCTCTTCTTCTTCCGTAGTCCAACCACAATGCTCCACATCCCCATAGACTTTAGGATCTACAAGGTAATCAGCCAAATAGCTCTCTCCTTCCGAATCCTGGGACGACATGTTGCAGAAATCTGCAGCAGGACAGCTCGAAACAAAGACAGGAGATATTTGCGTGATACGGGAGTCAAAACCTCCAGGAGATTATATAATGAATTTTTACCGACCAAAATATGTGTCGTGTAAGAAAACGGAGTCCGGAGAGAGCACGAGGTGCCCACGAGGTAGGGGGCGCGCCCAGGGGGTAGGGCGCGCCCTCCACCCTCGTGTCCTTCCCGGACTACTACTTATTTTTCTATGTTTCTAAATATTCCAAAACGGAGAAATATTGCCTTAAAAACTGTTTTGGAGTCGGTTTACTTACCGTACCACATACCTATTCCTATTTGGAGTCTGGAACGTTCCAAAAAGTGTCCTTTATGTATTCCTCCGGGGTTACGATTTCAATAACATTGGTTTCAACATCTATAGGGTTGCCTGGGATATAATGTTTGATTCTTTGACCGTTCACCACCTTCGGATTTGTGCCTTCGAAGTTGTTGATTTTTATGGCACCGGAACGATAGACCTCCTCGATAATGTAAGGACCTTCCCATTTAGAGAGAAGTTTTCCTACAAAAAATCTTAAACGAGAGTTGTATAGCAATACATAATCACCTACATTAAACTCACGCTTTTGTATCCTTTTATCATGCCATCTTTTAACTTTTTCTTTAAACAACTTGGCATTTTCGTAGGCTTGGGTTCTCCATTCATCGAGTGAGATAATATCAAATAACCTCTTCTCACCAGCTAGGGAGGGCAGGCACGCCCTGGTGTATCGTGCCCCCTGGTTGTTTCTTATTTTCCTAATTTTTCTTATATTCCAAAACTACCAGAAAATATTTGTGTGGATTTTTCGCAGTCCGTTTACTTACCGTATCATGTACCTCCTCTTTTTCAGGGTTCTGGAGTGTTATGGAAGCTTTCTTTTATGTGTTCCTCCGGTGTCATGGTTTGGATAATATTGGTTTCAACATTAATAGGCGTACATGAGATATAGTGCTTAATTCTTTGCCCATTGTCCACCTTTGGATTAGTGCCTTCGGCATTATTGATCTTAATGACTCCAGAACGATAAACCTTTTCGATAATATAAGGTCATTCCCATTTGGAAAGAAGTTTTCCTACAAAGAATCTAAAATGAGAGTTGTACAAAAGAACATATTCACCAACTTTGAATTCCCGCTTTTGGATTTTTTTGTCATGCCATCTTTTAAATTTTTCTTTGAATAGGTTGGCATTTTCATAGGCTTGGGTTCTCCATTCATCTAGTGAGCTAATATCAAATAACCTCTTTTCACCAGCAAGTTTGAAATCATAATTGAGTTCTTTAATTGCCCAATATGCTTTATGTTCTAACTCAAGAGGCAAATGACAAGCTTTTCCATAAACCATTTTATAAGGAGACATACCCATAGGATTTTTATAAGTTGTTATGTAAGCCCAAAGTGCATCCTCTAATTTCTTAGAACAATTCTTTCGAGACCTATTGATAATTTTTTTGTAATATTAATTTTATTTCTCTATTGCTAAGTCCAACTTGACCACTAGATTGAGGATGACAAGGTGAAGCAATTCTATGGTTAACATCATATTTAGCAAGCATTTTACGGAAAGCACCATGAATAAAATGTGAACCACCACTAGTCATTAAATATCTAGGGACTCCAAACCTCAGGAAAATAACTTCTTTAAGCATTCTAATAGAGGTGTTATGGTCAGCACTACTAGTTGGAATAGCCTCTACCCACTTAGTGACATAATCAACAACAACCAAAATATGTGTATACCCATTAGAGGAAGGAAAAGATCCCATGTAATCAAAACCCCAAACATCAAATGGTTCAACAACAAGTGAATAATTAATTGGAATTTCTTGACGCTTACCAATATTACCTATCATTTGACATTCATAACAAGATAAAACAAACTTGTGGTCATCCTTGAAGAGAGTAGGCCAATAAGAACCAGATTGCAATACCTTAGGAGCAATTCTATCTCCCGCATGATGTCCTCCATAAGCTTCGGAGTGACATTTCCATAGGATTTGTTCTTGTTCATGCTCAGGTACACAACATCTAATAATACCATCTACTCCTTCATAAAGATGTGGGTCATCCCAAAAGTAATGTCTTAAATCATAGAAGAATTTTTTCTTTTGTTGGTATGTGAAACCAGGTGGTATAAATTTAGCAACAATATAATTAGCATAGTCAGTATACCAAGGAGTATTATGATAAACATTTATTGTAGCTAGTTGTTCATCAGGAAAGCTATCATCAATAGGTAGTGGGTCATCAAGAGTATTTTCTAACCTAGACAAGTTATCAGCGGGTGGTGAGGCGGGCCATGATGACACGCACCTCCCGCGCCTGCGCCCATCGCGAGCGATTTCTACGCCGAGGCCGATGGAGGTTGGGGACGCGAGTTCGCCTGCGCCTGACACCGAAGCCTCGAGCTCCGCTCCGCCTGTTTGGGCGCTAGGAGCCGGCCCGACCGTCCTGAACGTTGCGGTGCATGACGTCCTAGACAAGTTCAACGCCCACGGCGCCACCCTTCTGCAGGCCAGGAATGAGATGTTGGCGATGCAGGCGTCTGTTCGGGTACGTTTTCGATCTTGCTTTTTTATTTTTGCAAATTTCAGTGGGGTCGCGCCAGCGCACCCACTGGTTGTAGCCCCCGAGTTCCAAGCCGGCTGCTGAGTAGGCAGGTTGGAACTTAAAGGCGTGTTTCCAAATGCTGAAGTGTTGCTCTCACTGCAGGACTACCGCAACCTGCATGCGGCCACCTACAACTCCTAGAATCATCTGTTGGCCAACCGGACTGTCGAGCTGAATAAGAGCCACGGTACGTAGGCCGTCTTTCAGTGGGGGCGTGCAAGTGCACCCGCTGGATGTAGCCCCCGAGATTCGGGACGACTGCTGAGCAGTCGGGCTGGATCTTCCGATGACTTCTTATTTTTGTCGATGTTGACGTTTCTTTCTTGTTTTTGCAGAGGTCGCCACCCATCTTCGGACGTGCGCGTGTGAGCTCGAGAGCCAGCTCCAGTCCAAGGAGCAGGAGCGCAGCCAGGCGGCCGCGAAGCATGATCGGCTTGCGAAGGAGCTGGCAGAATAGGCGGCCCAGCACAAGGAGCAGGTCCGATAGCTGAAGGACGGGGAGGCGCTCCTCAAGGCCGAGTTCGAGACTCAGCGCTCGAATTGGGCCAAGAGGGAGAAGTTGTTGTCGGAGGGCTACGAGGTGATCGAGGGCATGCTCGAAGATAAAAAAATTTCTTGCTTGGAGGTGCCGGCTGTTGCTGGAAGCCGGCCTTTTATTCCTTTGTCTTCTTCTTTGTGCGGAGTATTTCCCAGACCACACCGGCGCCATCGGCTAGGCGATCGAGGCACGACGCGAGGAGCGGAGGCGGGTGGGCGAGGAGATTGTGTCGGACCGGCCTCGGACCATGGACGAGCAGTTCCGAGCCGTCCAGCTCTGCCTTGCGTTGGTCCACCGGCTGCTCCGCTGCTTTCAGCGCACCCGTCCTAGGTGCTTGAGGGGCTCTGACTGAATGTGCAGGTGCCGCGGACTCCCAGTCAGACCGCCGACTGGTTGGAAGTGGCGGCCGAGCGGCTTGAAGCTTGGAAGGGTGCCACATCACAGGCAGGCGCCAAGGCGAAGCTGGATTTTGTCAAGGCGTGGTACCTTGGCGTGAACTTGGACCATCTGGCCACATTCCGCCAGGAGGCGGGGCCGAAGTTGGAGGCGGCACGCGAGGCGCTCGTCAAGCGCGCGGCCGCCCTTGCCAACTATGTCGACATCGGTGTCTTCATCTCGGAGTGGGTGGAAGACAGCACCGAGGTGCCGCCCTCTTGGTTCGGGTTGAATCCGGACGAGGGGAAGGACCCGGAGGAGGAGATCGCCTCCAGTGACGAAGGCACGGAGGAGAGCGAGGACGAGGAAGGCGATGGTGCCACACCAGACGACGGAGTGACCAGTCGGACTTAACCCGACCTGGCCTGAGCCAATGATGCACGGGAGATGACGTCAGCCGCCGCCGATGCTGACCAGGCTGAGACTCGCCAGCCGGAAGCCCCACCAATCGGTGCCTGAGCCACCGCCAACCTGTCTGAGCAGCCCGCCGCACCTTCGTCCTAGGTGGCCTTTATCTTCCTAAATTTCTCTGTCTTGTACTTAAAACAAGTTGATCCTACATAGTTCCACCCACTGAGGGTGTATTAAACTTTGATGAATGCTGGCCTTGGGCCTTTTGTAATGTAAATAATTTACTTCCACATGCTTGTGTCTTTTGTCGAGTTCTGGCTCGCTGTTGCCTTTTCTTTTATTGGCTTTCTCCTTTGCCGTTTTCCTTTGGCCGCCGCCCTACCAGCCGAACAGTCGCGCCGCGGTTTTTGGCCGGGTCAGGGACTTGGCCATTTAGATTAGTCAAGTTACTTTAGCCGCCTAAAGCATAGCTAGTCGAACGAGAAGCTAGCCGGCTGGCTGCTGGGCAGCCGGATGGGTGAGGCGAGGAGCCAGCTTGGCCTGTGTTGGCGTTCTTCCTTAGTCGTTTTTCATGTGGACAGCGTTTCCGGCCTTTAACTCTTGCTAGCCGGACAGTCGCGCTGTGAGCTATAGCTGAAGCGAAGAGAGGGCTTTGGCGTCCGCACACTACTTGGCCGACTTCGGGTGGTGCCAGCTTAGGTCAAGGCGGCGAGCCCCCGGTCCGGCTGGCCGGACCCGGACAGGGCGAAAAAATGAAAGAACACATTCATAGGTGAAGCTTATCATATACTCCCTCCGTCCCAAAATTATTGTCGCAGGCGCAGTATAGTGGATGTTTTGCAATAAACACCTCGCAATTTTAAAAATAGTAGCAAACAAGTACACGACTCCTCCTTCCTCCGTCCGGCGCCCGTGCGTCGCCAGGGGCAGGGGCCGGCGCCGTGGGATTCCTCCGCCGCGCTGGAGATTCTGGCGCTCGCAACCCACTCGCAATCACCCACCGCCGCACACCCGCCACCAGCTGCCCGCCGATTCCGCTGTCCATCGCCGTGACCACCAGGCGAACTGGTCCTCGATCCGCCGCGACCACCTGTCGGCGCCCAGCTGCGTGATTCCGCCGCCCACCTGCGTGACCAGCCACTACGGCGCCGCCCACCTGCACCTGCAACGCCGCCAACCTCCGCGATTCCGCCGCAATCTTTCCCTGCGCCCCGTCTCTGCTGCTGGGAGACACCGATCGGCCCAGCCTCTCCTTCTCTGCCGGCTCCTTCCTCGTCGGCTGTGATGCTGAGGTAGTCTTTCCCCGCCGGCTCCTTCCTCGCCGCCGACGCCTACTACTGCTGCTGCCCCACCACTGACGCCTACTGTTGCTGCTGCATCGACCACCTGCAGCTGGTATTTCTACCTCGACCAAACGAACTCGCCCAGCCTCTGCTGCTGCTAGGTAGGTAGTCCTGCAAAATTGGTAATGTTAGATTTGGAAACATTCAATCAAGAAGATTTTGTTAATTTTGGAAACATTCAATCATGTTAATTATATAAACATTAAATCAGGAAATGAGAATTTGTTAATTTTGGAAACAATTCAACCATGTTAATTTCAGAAACATTCAATCGGACAAAAATTTGGCAAATGGAATAATTACGGCATGGATTATGGACTCTCACGATCATCATCAATGTTCAGGTTCTAAAAATGTTCAATCGGGTAGCATGGATTATGAACTTGAACTAGTTACAATGATTTGAATCTTGCACTAGTTACAATGAACTTGCTATACTGAAGATCAATCCAAGAAGATGGTATCGGCTTGCCATGCTGAAAGAGAAACAGAGCACCAAAAAAAGAAACGTTTCTTTTCTTTTATGGAAGGGGCCTGTTTCTCAGTTTGTATCGCCAAATTTTGCAAGAATCATACTGTATCCGGGAGGGGTAATGTGCTCACTGTTAGTGCACTGCTGTAGCACATGCTCACCTTGTGAATTCAGCTCACACAGCCAAGATTAACTTAGTAAATTCAGTTAAAGATGCATTTAGTCAATTGATTTGCTTAATACAGCAAGCCCTTTATTTAGTCAGTAATCTTAGAGCAATTTTACTGTCATGTTTACTGAATCTAAATCATAGGAGTACTATGATTTCTAAATGTGTTTCAATCAACTTGTGTCAAAATTTGTTTCAAACAATTTTCTGTCAACTTGTGAGCAAGAAAATGGCTTCAGAAAATTCAGTTAACTGAGACTACAGTGAATAATGTTTCAAACAGTTATGAGTAGAAGTGGTTAGAGCAAAGTGTTTGATAGCAGGATTAAGCTGCATTCTTTTCTTTTTCCCACAGTAAACAGCAACTCAAAAGGTAGCACACTGATTACAAATGACACTTCCTAAAATCCTCCACAGCCATATTTTGAATTGTGATGATCAGTTGTGCAAGCAAGTCTAAAGTTTTCACTGAACTGAACATACAAACTATGGATTTGAATCAATATGCTAACTACTCCATGATCTGTTGATTCTTTGCAGGGTGCTGGTCCTGTCAAATGCAGCAGAGTTTCTACGTCTAGATTAGTACTAAAAATCATCAGGATGCAAACTTAACCGATTGAACTCTCCGGAACTTGATGTTTTCAGTTTCTAATGGACTAGGACTGGAATTGAGAAGATGAATGATGGCAGGGCAGGAGAAGATGAATGAATTGAGTGGGAGCTTAATGGAATTTTTAAATGCAAACCAGCACTAAAACTGAGTTGGATATTGACACAGCACAACTGAGTTGATCCAGACTCGAACCTGAGTTTTTAAATGCAAAATATGGATGAACATTGGTGATTACCACCACACTACATCCAATTGTATTTGTAAACCTAAATAAAGTGTGGGACGACATGGATATTGACACAGTACATTACATTCTCAAATCTGTACCACCTTAGCTTGAAGAAAAAGATCGATAGATGCTTCAGAACAAAACAAAGTTAAGGAACAAAAGCAATCAGGACACACAGGAGGATATTTCGCAGCTACGACTTACATTTTCTTCTTCCATTTAAACTGAGTTCAATAGTTCAAACATAGGATTCCAACATGACATCCCAATCCATGACAGAAGGGATTGTTGCATCACCGACGACCGACCGACTGAAATATAACATGTTGTTTCTTCCTCGCGTAACCAGCTCTAATTAACCCCGAACAGAGAGACACTCGAGCTCGCGATCAAAAACACCACATGAATCAAAGACACGACACACGACTCAGACTGACACATGAACACGACGACGCCTACATTCAGTACAAATTAAGTACTCCCTCCATTCCAAAATATAGCGCGCCCGCGCTTTCCGAGGTCTTACTTTGACCATAAATTTAACGGACGAGACCGACTGCGGCGGGAGAAAAAGTTACATAATTAAAAACTTCTTTCGAATACGAATTCACTGATATAACTTTTGCTTCCGCCGCAATCGGTCTTGGTAGTTAAATTTACGGTCAAAGTTGAAGCACGGGGATAGAGGAAGCACTACATTGTGGAATGGAGGGAGTACTAAAAGATAACAAATTCAGTAGATTCAGTAACATTTAGTGAATCATAGTGGAGTACATATGCAGAAATTGGCAGCGGCAGTGGCAGAAATTGACGGCGGCGAAGCAAGGGGAAGGTGGGGCAGGGGAACAACCTGAGGGGAGACGAGACATCGGGCTCGGGGGCTGGGTCGAGGAAGGGGAGCTCGAGTTACTGTGCCACCGCCACCTCCCCCCGGCGCGGCGACCACGGATGAGGCCGTCGCCACCTCCCCCCGGCGCGGCGACCAGGGATGAGGCCGTCGCCATGCACTCCAGATCGAGCACCCAGACGCGCTCCTGCGTCCGTCGTTCGTGGACCCGCGGCCTGCTCGCCGTCGTCCAAGAGAATCTTGGCCTCCTGGACGGCCACATCGGCAGCCGGTCTCCATGCATCGCCACCACGCACTGTCGCACCACCGCAAAAATCGCATTTTCTCCTTCCTCTATGCAATCCGCGGTGAGAAAGTTGGCATTTGTGAGTGTCGACGGTGGCCAGGGTTTGTTGGGGGCTGCGAATTGGCGGGCAAACGGACTGGGCGGAGGTAGGGGAAGGAGGGGGTGGCGACAAAGGTCGGCAGGGTAGGGACTGGCCGGAGTTGGCCGGGATCTGGCCGTGAACCGTGGTGGCCGACTGGGGAATGGGGAAAGTGAGACGCCGTTGCGACTGAACACTGGAGAGAGGGAGCGCGGGTTGTGTCGGGAAACACTGGAGGTTTTTTTTGTAAAATTGTCGTCGCAACATGTATTTCGGGACGGAGGGAGTAGATAAAAAGGTAGCCCCGGTGTGTGCTTCGTTAGACCTGTTGTCTTTGCTAGTACAAAAGATAGTGTGGTACATACACTGCATCAACTGTAAAATGGTCGGAGAAGATTCACGTTCCATGGACACTCCGTCTCTTGGCCGACATTGTCCCTCTTGCATGCCCTGGGCTTTTGTGTGTCGAGGAGGTAGTAGGAGTCGTTGCTCAGGGTCTTACTGATGATAAAAGGTCCCTCCCAAGGAGCCGAGAGCTTGTGTTGGCCGGCTGTTCGCTGGATCAGCCGGAGCACAAGGTCGCCCTTGCGGAAAGCACGCATCTTAACCTTCCTATTGTGGTAGCGGTGAAGGCTCTGCTGGTAGATGGTGGACCGGCTGAGTGCTAGCAGCCGGGCCTCTTCCAGCAGATCGATGTCGTCTTCTCGCGCCTCCTTGGCTTCTGCCTCCGTGTACATGGTGATGTGAGGCGAGTCGAACTCGATGTCAGTTGGGATGACAGCCTCAGCCCCGTACACGAGGAAGAAGGGTGTGAAGCTGGTTGCTCAATTTGGCGTGGTCCGGAGACTCCAAAGGACGGTCGGTAGCTCCTCGATCCAGCGGCTCGACCAACCGAGGCTTGATGCCGGATAGGATGAGGCCATTTTCTCGCTCCACCTGGCCGTTTGACTGCGGATGGGCAACTGTTGGCGTCCTGGGATCGGGGTGTCCAGACTTGCCTGCCTGCGGCCTGAGGCGTGGCTCCACCAACGGCCTGGTATAGCCCAGTTTCAGTCGCGATAACCCAAGACCGTCGCGAGGGGCCAAGCCTCATGAGGCGGACGACACCAAGATCTCCCTGGGGGTGGCCTCACTAGGCTGGCTCCCAAGGAGCGGAGATATCTATGCAAGGGGCACCTCGCGGGGTTCACATGACGTGAGCCATGACGGTTAAGGCCAGGCGGGCGCCAGCGGGGCAGTGTACCAGTTTCCCCTTCGGTGCCAAGGAGGCAAGCGCAGGCGCGGAGTCCCAAGGCATCAAGCAAAGGTTTTCGTGTCGGTGCAACGAGACCAAGACTGTCAGGACGGCAGGATGGAGGTCATCATGGAGCCCACAGCAGCATCACCACCAGAGCATTTGGTAGGCGAAGACCACCTTTTATCAGGATAGTTTGTACTAGTTGCCCCCCTTCAAACATGGTTGTTGTGGGATCCCTTCCCGCCAACATTTGGGAAGAGGACTAGGGCCTCTATAAATAGGACTAGCCCCCACCATAGGAGGCAACTCATCTTGGATTGGATCCATTCCATCCTCACACACACCAGCTCATCGAGCTCAAGAACACCTCTCCTCTAGAGGTTGTTCATCCACAATACTAGTTCATCCTTAGCCCCTCGAGACAATCGACCACCACACACTGGAGTAGGGTATTACACCACAAGGTGGCCCAACCCAGTATAAACCCTCGTGTCTTTTATTCTTTGGGTCCGTCGAGCTAGGCTGTGGGATCATTGAGCGAGCAAGCTAGGAAGAGAGTGCTCTTCGTGCACACCCCAGAGTTTGAACCTCACAAGGGTTTGTCGGAATCTGTAATCCGACATTTGGCGCGCCAGGTTGGCTAGTTGCCCAAACGTTTGTTGTGCCAATGTTGCTTTCCTATTATCTGACTTGGCCAATGATAGCAATGCTAGTGTCTTAATTTGGTGCAGGCTGCTGAAGATAAAAAGACAAACTCTGAAAACAGCAAGGCAACCCTATTGTTTCTTTCCAATAAATCTAGGCTAGGTAATATGGCAATAACTCATGATTAATCTGTTTGGTTTCCCTCCTAATTTATGTTATGATGTAGTGGTCGAGACACTCTCCACTATCAATAATACAAGCCTACCAAAATCGCCATCTGAATATGTTCAGTATCCTCTGTCTCGAATGCAACGGAAAAAGTGTATGTTTGTGAATCAATTAATGGTTGAAAGGAATGATGGAAATGGTGGAGGAATCAGAGGTGCAGAGTCGTGCGACACAACAACTGATCAATGTTTTCAGAGACAGTGTAGCAAAGCAACAAGAACTTGCCCACATGTTTATGGGCGTCATCCGTGCTGAGGTTGCAGACTGTGACGTTGTAGATTGTTAGGTTCTGTTCATTTATTTGCACTGGCATCAATCTTTGATTGCCCAGTAGATGTAATTTCTTGTAATATATGCTGGATGTGAAACGTTTTTCCCCATATGTCGTACCTTTGCTTGATCGGTTTTGGTCCTGTGCATAATTGCTTGTCGTAATGGGCTCAAATTATCTAATTTGGCCTAAAGACATGTACGAACTTTAGTGAGCCCATTAAGTTAATGGGTTGTTACCAGGCCCAAAGTTAACGGTCGGCCCCCTTAACTCCCGGGTCGTTAACAGGCCGACATCGAAGCGGGCAACAGGTGGGCCCAATTAATTTCACGGGCTGTTAACAGGCCGTTACTAAGTTCGGGCTACATATGGCCCAACTATACTATGGGCCTTTAGCAGGCCGAAAGAGACAACGGGCTTGTATTGGACCAAGAAGAGCATGGGCCGCTAAGAGGCCGAAAGTCAAGTCGTATTATAAATGGCCCAACTGTGTTGTGGGCCTTTAGCAGGCCGAAAGAGAAATCGGGCTGGTATGGACCATGAAGGGCATGGGCCGTTAAAAGGTCAAAACTCAGGTCCGACTACAAATGGCCCAACAGATATATAGTCGTCAACAGGCTGAAAGACACACCGGGCCGGAATTTGGCCCAACACTTAAATGGGTCGCTAAAAGGCTGAAACTCAGTTCTGACTACAAATGGCCCAACTCATTTATGGGCCGTCAACAAGCTGAAAGACACACCGGGCTGGAAATTATCCCGATATTTAAATGGGTCGCTAAAAGGCTGAAAGATGTACATCGTGAAAATTGGCCCATCCACTGAATGGGCCGTTAACAGGCCGAAATCTCACCGGGCCGATATTGAGCCCAAATATATAGCAGGCTGTTAACGGGCTCGAACTAACGATGGGCTGCAATGGTGTCAAATTTTTAACGGGCCATTGACAGGCCGAATTGGCACATCTCGTATGGGCCGTGGGCTTAAATGGACCTGACACAAGTAGGCCTTATATGGGTCGGCCTGCTAATTTTTACTGGGCCGACCTTTTTCACCGAAATGGGCCACTATTGGGTCGTGCCACGTGTCGACCTATCATAGGCGCCTCCTGTTCAATGAGTGGATGACATCTGTCCCAACGGTGAGCTGACACATGTTTCCTCCGGCCAATGATGATTTTACACGTGGAAAATCCCTATTGGTCCGGGCTGTTAACGGGTTATCGGATCCAAAACCGGACCCGATAGCTTAACGGTGTTCCATTACGGTGGATGCCACATGTCGGTCACCCTTGACGGAAGCACTTCTGTGACGCGCGATTTATCGTCATGTAAGTGGACACTTCCGTGATGATAATTTTGGTAATGTCATGGAACACTTCTACGACAACACAGGTATGACTATCTTGATTCTGTCATAAAATTGTCATGGATATACATGCATGACAGAAAACGTGACCTACTGTGACAAACATGTATCATCACAGAAGTGTATTTTTTTGTAGTGTACTACTAAATCCTAACCTACCCGCCAAACCTTCCACTCGGTACTTTGCAAATTGAGTTTCAACTGAAGGAAATATGCCCTAGAGGCAATAATGAAGTTATTACTTATTTCCTTATATCATGATAAATGTTTATTATTAATGCTAGAATTGTATTAACCGGAAACATAATACATGTGTGAATACATAGACAAACAGAGTGTCACTAGTATGCCTCTACTTGACTAGCTCGTTAATCAAAGATGGTTATGTTTCCTAACCATGGACAAAGAGTTGTTATTTGATTAACGAGATCACATCATTAGGTGAATGATCTGATTGACATGACCCATTCCATTAGCTTAGCACCCGATCGTTTAGTATGTTGCTATTGCTTTCTTCATGACTTATACATGTTCCTATGACTATGAGATTATGCAACTCCCGTTTGCCGGAGGAACACTTTGTGTGCTACCAAATGTCACAACGTAACTGGGTGATTATAAAGGTGCTCTATAGGTGTCTCCAAAGGTACATGTTGGGTTGGCGTATTTCGAGATTAGGATTTGTCACTCCGATTGTTAGAGAAGTATCTCTGGGCCCTCTCGGTAATGCACATCACATAAGCCTTGCAAGTATTGCAACTAATGAGTTAGTCGTGAGATGATGTATTACGGAATGAGTAAAGAGACTTGCCGGTAACGAGATTGAACTAGGTATTGAGATACCGACGATTGAATCTCGGGCAAGTAACATACCGATGACAAAGGGAATAACGTATGTTGTTATGCGGTCTGACCAATAAAGATCTTCGTAGAATATGTAGGAACCAATATGAGCATCCAGGTTCCGCTATTGGTTATTGACCGGAGACGTGTCTCGGTCATGTCTACATTGTTCTCGAACCGTAGGGTCCGCACGCTTAACGTTACGATGACAGTTTCATTATGAGTTTATGTATTTTGATGTACCGAAGGTTGTTCGAAGTCCCAGATGTGATCATGTACATGACGAGGAGTCTTGAAATGGTCGAGACATAAAGATCGATATATTGGAAGCCTATATTTGGATATCGGAATCGTTCCGGGTGAAATCGGGATTTTACCGGTGTACCGGGGGGTTACCGGAACCCCCCAGGGGTTATTGGGCCTACATGGGCCCTAAGGAAGAAGAGGAAAGGAGGCAAGAGGTGGCCGCACGCCCCTCCCCTCCCTAGTCCGAATAGGACAAGGAGAGGGGGGTGGCGCCCCCCCTTTCCTTTCCCTCTTCCTCCTCTTTCCCACTTCTCCTTCTCCAACTAGGAAAGAAGGGAGTCCTACTCCCGGTGGGAGTAGGACTCCCCCTTGGCGCGCCCTCCTTTGCCGGCCGCCCCCTCCCCTTGGCTCCTTTATATACGGGGGCAGGGGGCACCCTAGAACACACAAGTTGATCTTCGTGATTGTTCCTTAGCCGTGTGCGGTGCCCCCCTCCGCCATATTCCACCTCGGTCATATTGTAGCAGTGGTTAGGCGAAGCCCTGCGATGGTTGAACATCAAGATCGTCACCACGCCGTCGTGCTAACGGAACTCCTCCCCGAAGCTTTGCTGGATCGGAGCCCGGGGAGCATCATCGAGCTGAACGTGTGCCAAAAACTCGGAGGTGCCGGAGTAACGGTGCTTGGATCGGTTGGACCAGGAAGACGTACGACTACTTCCTCTACGTTGCGTCAACGCTTCCGCTTCGGTCTACGAGGGTACGTAGACAACACTCTCCCCTCTCGTTGCTATGCATCACCATGAACTTGCTTGTGCGTAGATTTTTTTTAAAATTACTATGTTCCCCAACATCAACAATGCATAGTAGCGACGGTGCACTAGCCTCCACAAGACCGCGGAGCTCACGAACTGTCGCAGGGCTGCCAATTTCTCGACAGTTCCAACACATGGTCCTCATTGGGCTAGGTTGTCCTCCTCACCGGAGGCCGCCTGAGATCTGAGCTCCATTCCATCCACAACCATACCTTCATCTTGCTTCCTCCGCTTCACCACCTGAACCTTCTCTGGCGTTGACGCCGGATCGTTGGCGCCTGAAGAGGTAGCGCCCTCAATGCGTATGACCAACCCTGCCACTTTGCCAGCTAAATTTGGGACCGGATGGCCCCTAATATTTACGCTTCCATCCGCCGCCACCAGCCGTTTACGAGCTCCGTTCTCACCTCCCTCTTCACCGATCTGGCCCCTAGCATCAAACTCCATGCCATCCCTCTTCGTTCGCTGTGCATCAGCAGCAAACGCCCCCTCACTGTAATCACCTCTCCCTCTTCCACCCACCGGACCCCTTCCTCCTCTACCTCCTCTATCCCCTCTAACAGCATCCCTCCCTCTACCTTTGCCTCCTCCATCACCTCTACCTCGCCCCCTAAACCTTGAACTGTTGGCCCCTCTGGCTCCCAAAGCAACCACTCCCCCCATTCAAAAGTATTCGGGTCATGCACCCTGTCACCACACTCATGAGCTAGGTGGCCCATTCTTCCACATGCAAAACAGAAATCTGGCAGCTTCTCATAGTAGACACCGTACCTCTTATACTCCTTCAAGGTTATTGGTACAAAACAGACCAGCATGATGTTGACATCCACATAAACCCTAACACGGAGGGTACTAGCTGGGTTGATTCTTCCCTCATTCATGATCACAGTGAACGGTGGATCACCCACCTTGGCAGCAACTTTCTCCGCCAGCTCTCTCTTCCTCGTAAGGCCATCAGGCAGTCCCTTCACTCTAGCCCAAACCGGGATCTTGTTTAGTCTATATCCCTTGACATCTGAAAACCCGTCGTATTCTTGGAGCACCACCAGAGCCCTCCTAAACAGCCATGGCCCTCCATCCATAATCTTCCTCCAATCTCCCAAGCAATGACATTGAACTAAAAATAAGTTAGGGCCTTTGACATTGAAGGTAACCCCACTGTGCCGCCACCCAAGCATTACGCATCTGTGACATAAGTGCAGCATGACTAAAAGGTTTCGTGGTGTGTACACGAAAGAGAGCCAGCCAGTGCACATCCTTTATGAGTTCATCCACTTCCTCCGAGAAATCAAGCTCTTTCTCCTCCCTACAATGTAGTTTCATCCTCGCGAATTGGTCCTCCAGATCTGGTTCGAGGCCATGGTAATCGCCATACTCCTCCTCGTACCCCTCAGATTGATTCCGCACGTCCTGTGAGCTTTGATCCTGCCTCCCCTTCCTCCTAGCCTCTTCCTCACCCCCTTCGCCAGCCCTGATCCGCTCGGCCGGTCCGCCGTCGCCATCGCTACTGCCTCCGCTATCGT
Organism: Triticum dicoccoides; assembly: GCF_002162155.2. Taxonomy (NCBI): domain Eukaryota; kingdom Viridiplantae; phylum Streptophyta; class Magnoliopsida; order Poales; family Poaceae; genus Triticum; species Triticum dicoccoides. The sequence continues at coordinate 282,426,338 of NC_041392.1, read as the reverse complement.
TCCTTCCTTCCCTCCTTGCACCTGGATCGTTGGTTCCGCCATGCACGCGCGCACACACGACGGGAGAAGGTAGATCTCACCGACGACCAGAGAAGACCGGCGGCCGGGGAGAATTTACGTGGACTCCGGCACGATCGCCAAAGGATAGGTGGAACCCTAGGGGAACTAGTACCGTTCACGCCCGGTCATACTCATAACCGCATCAAATCTCCAAGGTGAACACCCTCTGACCAATGAAACAATGTAGGCAAGGGAAGTCGGCAAAACGGATCCGTAACTTCGGGAAAATGATTGGCTCTGAGGACTGGGCTCGGGGGTCCCGGCCCCGAACCCGTTGGCTGTCGGCGGATTGCTCGAGCTGCTCACGCGGCGAGAGCGGGTCGCCGCGTGCCGATGGGGGGACGGACCGGGAATCGCCCCTTCGGGGGCTTTCCCCGAGCATGGAACAGTCGACTCAAAACTGGTGGACAAGGGGAATCCAACTGTTTAATTAAAACAAAGCATTGCTATGGTCCTTGCGGATGCTGATACAATGTGATTTCTGCCCAGTGCTTTGAATGTCAAAGTGAAGAAATTCAAAGGAAGAGGGTTTGGGTTTGGGTTTGTGGACCGGCGAGGTTGAAATTATCCTCTGCTACAGGCCAGATCCGGGCCTTTTGTCATGCCCCCTGCCGCTCACCAAACGCAGTCAAGAACTTCGGGCCCACGGTCCTTCGAGTCATGCGTAGGAGTAAAGACGAAGCATAAAAAAAAAGGGTAAAAGAAGGGTAAGGTCGCTGTACTGCTCGTACTGCTCCCCCATTCAGGAGAAGCAGAGGAGAGCCATCCGAGAGCGACGGAGCTGCTTCTTCGCAATGGCGGCGAGATCTCTGCTCCACTGAGCAAGCCACCGGCCTCCGTACAGGCGTGCGTCTGCCAGGTGAGCTCGCTCGCTTGCTCTTCCAACGGATTCGTTGGAGCCTGGATCTCCTAAAGGAAAATGCATAATTCATGACAAGGTTTTGGTAATCGGAGTCAGTTGGGCAGAAAGCTCGGTGGCAGGCGCGGCGGACCGGCAATTGCCCTCCCAACAGGAGATGGCGCACGTTTCGTTCAAATCCAAGGAGGTGGACAGCGTGCCCCGGTGGTCGGAATACCTGACCGCCGAGGAGTCTTCTCCCTCGGCGTCAGCAAGCTGGAGGACCATGGGCGTTGACGGGCCTCAGCCCTCATCGAGTGGCCAGAGGCACCTTCAGATGGAGCCAGTGGTTCAGCTCTCCAAGGTCGCGGAAGGGCTGCTGGCCAAGATGTACAGGCTCAACAGCATCCTGGACTACCCAGATCCAAACACGCACACATTCTCGGAGGCATTTTGGAAAGCTGGTGTTATGCCGAATTTCCCGAAAATTTGCATCACCTTGTCCAAGAAATTTCCTGAGCATCCCAACAAGCTGCAGCTTGAAAAGGCAAGTGTCTCGACCACCCGGATGTACTCTCTCAACCTGGAATTTGCTCAATCTTATGGCACTATGCTTTTTCAGGTAGACAAGTTTGCTCTTGATGCTTTGAATGAAAACGCAGAAGGTTACATGCAAAAGCTAGAGCAATGGATCATGGTATGCGCCAACTACCGAGATTAACAATTAATTGTATCAGCAGGGTAAACAAGTTTTGTTCTGTTCTGTTGACGTATCAATTTAGTGCTGCGGTCTGGTAGGATATATTTTGCTTTATATATATACTAGAAGAGTTGGGCGCGCTTTGCTGCGTCATTGATGTCATTGGGTTTTCATAATTTTTTTACTCCATCTATTTCAAAATATAAGGTGTATTAGTTTTTTTGAAATGTCAAGCCTCTTTAAGTTTAACCACATTTGTGTGGAAATATATCAATATCCATAATATCAAATCAGATTTTTAGATTCATCATGAAATGAATTTTCATATTTCATTTACTTAGTACTATTGTGGATGTTGAGTGGCGCTGAGTGTTGGCCGACTAAAAGGTGACATGTTCAACAGTTAGGTGTGGCGGAGATGCGTATGTTGAGATGGATGTGTGGCCACACGAGGAAGGATCGAGTCCGGAATGATGATATACGAGATAGAGTTGGGGTAGCACCAATTGAAGAGAAGCTTGTCCAACATCGTCTGAGATGGTTTGGGCATATTCAGCGCAGGCCTCCAGAAGCTCCGGTGCATAGTGGACGGCTAAAGCGTGCGGAGAATGTCAAGAGAGGGCGGGGTAGACCGAATTTGACATGGGAGGAGTCCGTTAAGAGAGACCTGAAGGATTGGAGTATCACCAAAGAGCTAGCTATGGACAGGGGTGCGTGGAAGCTTGCTATCCATGTGCCAGAGCCATGAGTTGGTTGCGAGATCTTATGGGTTTCACCTCTAGCCTACCCCAACTTGTTTGGGACTAAAGGCTTTGTTGTTGTTGTTGTAGTACTATTGTGGATGTTGATATTTTTGGCTCTGAACTTGGTCAAAGTTAAAAGAATTTGACTTTTCCATAAATGAATACTACCTCCGTCCTGTTTTATTGGTTCCCTTTGTATTTTGTGTAAAACTTTGACCGTACATTTAACTAACGAAATATGAATGCATGTGACCAAAAATTATATCCTTGGATTCATATTTGTACATAGGTTTCAATGATGCTATTTTTGGTGACATGCATTAACATTTTGTTAGTTAAATCTAAGTTCAAAATTTGGCACAAAATACGTAGGGGACCAATAAACCAGGACGGAAGTAGTACACCATATATTTTGAAACAGATGGAGTATTTGGTTTGGTTAGTGGGAAAGATGATGGAGTGTGTGTTTTTTTATTCATATGATGTGGTGTTTCGATGGGCCTTTCCGTAGTGTGATTTTGTTTGTCTACTAATCAACTTATATTTATGTGGAGAATTTTTCTGCGTCGATGACTGCATGTACTATATTGGTGCTACAGTGTCAAATGTTGGCGCTTCTTTTTTCTAATTGGTGAGGGTGCGCGGGATTGGTATGGTTTTATAGACCGGTTGCTTTTGATTGATTTGAAAATTGTTGACCCAGTCAAGATCATGAACCAAATTCAATATTGAATTTCTCATTTGAATAAGAGAGGCCCAAAATTATAGAGCATTCTCAATTAAAAGAATTGAGTGAGAGATTGTTGACTCGGTCAAAATCAGTGACCCAATTTCAAATTGGTGACCTCAATTTAATGAGAGGCCTCCAATTCTAGGGAGCTTAGTGATATAGTAGATGACCTAAGGCTGCCCCGGCTTGTAAAACTGGAATTACATTGACATAGGGCTTTATAACTGTATTCTGCACTCCTGTAATCGGGCATCCTCGTTGGGACTTGTAAAAATGGAATTACATTGACATAGATCTATAGTTCCAACCTCCTTAAGTCCTTATTATTTTCCATTGTATTAGTCAGAGATGAGAACAATGCTCCACTAGAGTATTTTTTGGTACCATAATTATGTCGGTTGCCCCTAAATCTCCTTGACCTTCAATCAATAACCATACAAATCATGGAGAAATTTTGAGTTACATTGATGATTTCCAAAAGTCTTCCAAAATACTGGTCAAACTTTGGTTGGTTCCGTAACTGGAATTATCATGACCAGTACAAGATCTCAGGAGATAGTTGTGGTGAACAGGCTGCTTTAGCTTGTAGCCTCGCCGCCAGCTAGCCGCGGTAGATGCAGTGGTGTCTAGAATAGCATGCACATAGGAGAGGGGTGCTGGCGTAGGAGAGAAGCACGAGGTAGTAGACAGATGATAACCCTATTGCTTGCCTTTTCATTGATTACGATCCTCTCCTTATAAAGAAGTTGCAACTTGCAACCACAAGTTTCCTAACACAATTCAGGCTGCAAACGTAAGAGCCAAACTACTAGCTAATTAATGCCTGCAAAAGCTTGCTGCTGTCCTGGACGGACACGTCTCTTGTAGTGCGATCCAACTACAAGTTAGTATCAGCTTGAAAATGGTGCTATATTCTGTTAACTATTCTATTTCAGAATAATATGTCCAGAGGAAATTGATCTTTAGTACAATAATATACTACATTATATTGCATTTTTTACATTGAAAAAAAGACAGTGCTCACATGCAGTATACTTCTATTCTTATTTTCACATTTGACTAATTTTTTTCACACCACTAGCTGCTTCTTGATTTGTTGGAATTTCGTGAACAAGTTCTGCGACTAATTTTGGATCTAAGTAGTACGGTCATAACATTGCTGGTAAGGAAACACAGTCTTGGTCAAAGTAACTTCTTATCATCTCTGCATCTGTAAATAATGGCATTTGCACTATTTTTCGCAGCCCCATCAGAACTCTTTAATTCTTCATGCTTTTATGGATCTAATTTGCTCATTTGTGAGAGTCAACCTTTTCTCGGACAAGGTAATTATGACCTTAATCCCATCCTTGATTGAAATATGTAATGGCTCTGGATATTCTGTACCTGTTTCGTCTGCAGTAACAACTGCCTGGTGTTCTAATTCATAGATACCAAGAAAGATGATCCTCCAGGTTTACAACATCTTGCACGTCATGCTAAAGGGTGGACGTGATTGTGAGTTTTATCATCGGTAAGGTGGTAAGGGTGCTAGGTTGTACTAGTAAATACAAGTGCTCACCACCTTTCAAAGCCTTTTTGTATATGCCGTATTTGTTTCCTAATTGGCTTAAATCATTTGTTTGGTTCACGTGCTAATATTGTTGTACTACATACAGGATATATATAAACTTTATAATTGCTCAAATATTGTACCTGTGCATGATAATTGATTACTTCTGAAGTTAAAAACAACATGTTGGCAATGCAGTAATTTAATTCAAAATTTGAAAGCCAGAATGTACTAACTTCTCAGTCCTGAGTTGCTAACACTTCTTTAGTTTATCTGCAACTGTACACGTATGAATCTTTTTACGAATCATTAGCGGTGCTTGTTTTTCAATATATTAATCTTATGATGGTTAAGAATGCAACTTATGCACTTGCTAATTTTCTATTGAATTGGATCTCAGTGACATTTATTGTTGGGTCCGTTTCACCAAATCTGTCATGCTAACTGAGCAAAATTCCTTTTTAGTCAACTTTTAACTAATTTTGATTATTTTATTATACACAGATTGGTTCAGTTTGTAGATTCTTATGATCCACCTGTCAAGGGATTGCACGAGGATCTAAATTTTGTGAGCCCGCGTATTGGCGAGGTGATACCATCTGCTTGTACATTCCAATAATAATAACTAGGAAGTGAAGCTTCACGAGTTACTATAAAATGTTCACCATGCAAGTGTACTTCTTCTACCACTTTTTTCAATAAAGATTTCTTCTATCACTAAGGTTACAAGTCCATGATTGTGAAAGGCATTGCAGATACTGTTTTAGAGTGACAGTCAGGGTTGTTTTGATATATTATATGTCCTGTTTGGTTTCGTTCTTCCGTGATTTGTTCATGTTAGCCGTCATTCTTTCCGTCAATGTGTTCAGCATTTGATTTTATTTTTCTCTGCTATTGTACTTTTATTGCACATATGTGTTACTTTGTGTTGACTCTTACACGCTTTGACTAAATTATTTTGCTCCTCAGGTTCTAGAGGCTGTTGGCCCAATTATCTTTCTTTCAACTGATACAAAAAAGTTAAGAAATGAAGGATTCCTCAGTCCATTTCATCCGCGGTATCCTGACATCCTTACGAACTCTGCTCATCCCATGGTTAGTTGTTTCACTGACATTGACTAGAAATGAATACATGCACTTTCCTTGTGTCCAAATACAATAAAAGAATAGGTATTTAAACTAGAGTCATAACATCATTCTGTTTCTTGCCAGAGGGCCCAAGATCTAGCTAATGTGACGTCATATCATGAATGGGTTCTTCTTGGATATCTTGTTTGCCCTGATGAACTACTTCGGGTGACCAGTATAGATGTTGCGATGGTACATTCTATGCTCTTCTTCTGTTATTTGTTGTGTTTCTGAAATGTGCTGGACACATGCAAACTGAAAGTTGATATGACGTTTCATGGTTTATACTCATTCTTATTTGTCTAGAGAACTTTATCATGATACTACTTATGTTGTGTCTTAGCATCTTATAAATATTTTTTTTGTATTATTCAGGTTGTTCTTAAAGAGAACTTAGTACTCCCTCTGTTCAGAGATGAGGTGAATCAATGTTCATGTGATGGCTACTGTTAGTTTTTGTTGTTTGATATAATAATTTAAGCTTTCGTTTGTTTCTGCAGTACATCTTACTTCACGAGAACTATCAACATTATGTCCTTCCAAAAGTTTTAGAATCAAAGAGAATGGCTAAATCTGGACGTACTAAACAAAAGGAAGCTGATATGGAATACAATATTGCAAAGCAGGTTGAGAAGATGTTAACGTATGTCGTTCTTCACAATTTCATGATCTCATCTCGTCTACTTTTACCTCTGCTCTGAGATAGCTTGAAACAGAAAGGGATTTGGCGTAATTTGAGGCATTTACCATCTCTCACAAGATGACATCCTCTTTGCATATTCCTGTTTGTTTCCGTTTGTCACAAGTCCATAGATCCTCTTTGCATAAGAGGCAAAATATTTTTGGTGGACTGTTTTGACCTTCCTCAGGGGATTATTTTCTCTTCCCAAGTAAAGATTTCCTCCCTCCTAGCATTTCCTTTTTCCTCACACCTATCTCTGTGTCGTGTCGACTTCCTGCAGGGAAGTGCACGAGCAAGCATTGGTGACATGTGATGCTATACATCATGAAAGGAGAATTCTTCTTAAGCAGGAAGTTGGAAGGATGGTATTGTTTTTCACAGATCAACCTAGCCTCCTGGCGCCCAATATTCAGGTTTGGTACCTTCTCTCTCTGTCGTAACACATAAGCTTGCAAAGGAAATATACCATATTTCTGATATTAACATTGAACGATATCTTGACGTTGTTTTTGATATTAGTCTATTCGAGTGTTAACACTTCCATGTCCTAGTGATTGAGAGAAGCCAAGAATTGTTCCTTAGGATGAAAGCCTATATGAATTAACTGGATTTATAAAGGGGCTATATAAATGAGCTAAATTCAGGCCAGTTGTCAGTGATAATCTCATGACCCCGAAATTCTTGCAGATGGTATTTTCTGCTCTTGCTTTGGCACAATGTGAGGTGGTTTGGTACTTCCAACACGTAGGGATTGCATCATCAAAATCTACTCGAGGGAGAACTGTTGACATTGTTAGTGATTTTACTTATTTTGTATTGGAGGCCTCAACCTTTGTTTCCTTCCTTTCTAACTTTGTCATAAAATCTTTCAGGATGCAACTGACGCAACCATTGGTTTCATATTAGATGGAATGGGCAAACTTTGTTGCCTGGTCCGTAAATATATAGCAGGTTCTGCCAGACCTGTTTCTGTTTGAGTCCCCTCCCCTCCCTTTTCAGTGTAACTTACATATAAGACAGTGATCCTTATCACACTCTTTACTTTGTTATCTTTGCAGCAATAAAAGGCTATGCGTTATCGTACTTATCATCTTCTGCTGGAAGAATACGGTTCTTACTTGGTACCCCAGGCATGGTTGCTCTTGATCTAGATGCTACACTGAAGGGCCTGTTCCAGCAAGTTCTCCATTGTCTGGAGAACATTCCAAAACCTCAGGGGGAGAATGTGCCTGCTATTACTTGTGACTTAACTGTGAGTGTTTCCGTGAGGTCATTTTGTTAATTATGCAGGTTGGCCACATGGGCTAACAGGGTAACACTATTAAAGTTTAACTTGTATAATTGATGGGCACACATACACAAACATGCAGGCACATATTTGCAGGCACACAATTTTGTGTTCAGTTTTCTGTTACTAGTTTTTCCACACACCTGCAGTTCGAGTAAATAACCAACTTGATGCACAATCAGAAAGTTTCAGTGTCCTGACAATTTTTCCCAGTTTTTATGTCTCTGCTTATGCTTCAATATTTTCTAGTGGGCATGAATTTAATGGAGTTCACTTCAACATACATGCCGACGGTATAGTTTTCTCCTAGAGTCCTGTTGTTGTGGTCTGCGCATAGAAAGTTCACATGCTTGTCTTTGAGTACATTTTTCTCATTTGCAGATAACTATTTCCCCCTTTTTTATCTGTTAATGGTCTTATCATTTTAATCATGTTTTCCTGGGTTGGTTGAGTACATCCTGATCATTGTATGTAAATAAATGGTGAAAATACACACCATTATCCACTGCTTGCTGTAAACCCTAAAAAGCAATAGAGACACAACTAAAACAGAGAGCGGTGCATAGGGGAGCGGCTAGGTGATTGGTGCACTTTTTCATAACTATTATATGGATCATTCAATAGATTAACAAGTGGAATATCAGTACTTGCAACTTTGGCAAGGAAACCGGTGTAACTAACTGTATGCATACATATGCTAAATATTTCATAGAGTTTAATTATAGGATTTGTTAAACTTATTAATCCGACGGTGCAGGATTTGCGCAAGCACTGGCTATCCATTTTGATGATTGTCACATCTTCACGATCCTCGATAAATATAAGGCACTTGGAGAAGGCCACCATGTCTACTGGGAAGGAGGGCCTGGTCTCAGAAGGCAATGCTGCATACAGTTGGTCAAGGTGATCGAAAGTTGCCGTTTTGAATTGAATAATTCAATATCTTGACAAAGATGCTGCAATTTTTGTTAGCTAACTACTAATACTTACGGGAATGCCATAATTTTCCTGAATTATCTGAATCTCTTTCACTGCTACAAATAATTTAATAATCATGACAAGCTAGTGCTAATCCACATAATATGGTAATAGCTGTTTTTTCCTAACATCCATCCATCTTCGTGTTGCTCTGGTACTAATCTTTTGGTAGTAAATTCGCTAGTTCCTTCCACAAGAAATGCAGATGCTGAGATATAATTCTTCTGCAAAGCTGTATCTCACTAGAATGAACTTCTTTTACAGATGTGTGGACGAACTTGAGAGCCAACTTTCCAAACATGGAAGTCTTAAAAAACTGTACTTTTATCATCAGCATCTCACAACTGTAAGTGTATTTTGCTTACGTTTGCCATGCTATTATTATATTTGCAATTTTCTTTCCTTCCAAGTAGCTTTACTTTTTTGGCGATAACTAGTTGAATTTTGCTGGAATCTTGCAGGTCTTCAGAAACACAATGTTTGGTCCAGAAGGCCGTCCACAACACTGTTGTGCATGGCTGGGAGCAGCTTGCAGTTTTCCAGAATGTGCTTCTGCAATTATTCCTGAAGAGGTTTGTATTTTAACTCATTATGTTATTGTGCAGTATTATGATGCTTAATACAATGTGAAGATGCGCTTTTGCAAAATGGCCAGCTATGACGAATTGTGAAAGGATAAGGCCACCATCACAGTGGATCTTTGCTTCAACAGATGGGCCTTAATAGTGCCTTACTTGTTGATACAAAAGCGAGCAACTTACCTGTTCTGATACATAGACTTTAGATTGTCATGGACATCAATAATTCCATACACAGTTCTACTATGATTCTAATGTATGCTAAGATTCCTCCACTATATGTACCACACCTCTCTTGTCTGAAATATTGACTACTGAATATTATAACAGGTTAACAAAATTGGCAGAGATTCTATCTCATATGTTGAATCCCTTATTGAGTCTATCATGGGTGGATTGGAAGGTTTGATAAATATTCTTGATTCAGAAGGTGGATTTGGCTCACTGGAGATGCAGGTAGAGAATTTCTGAGCTCATATTGATAGTTTCAGCTTTATGTAGGCTGCTTACTTAACACCCTCACTTCCAAACTCTTCAGCTTTCGCCGGAACAAGCAGCTCTACGATTGAATAATGTAACAAGAGTCAAAGCTGTTCCAGGGTTGTCAGCACCAGGGAATGAGAGCTATCCTGATAATAGTTCTTCAGTTAAGATGTCAGTCAGTTTGCTACTTCCTATCATTATTTGAATACTATGGGGTTTCCGTAACTTCAACTTTAATTGTCGATGTATGAAAACAGGCTGGAAGCTGCTATGCAAAGGCTGACAAGTCTATGTTCTGTGCTAAATGACATGGAGCCTATTTGTGTTCTCAACCATGTTTTTGTTCTCCGGGAGGTTTGTACAATTTATGCTTCTCTATTTTTGTTTATTTTGCTAACAGACAGTACACGCATCATTTATCACTTCTTCTTACACCAAAGATGTGCTTGAGTTGTCTCTTTTTATGGTTGAAACGAAGGAGATTTTGATGTGACAGTCTATCTTTACTTTACAGTAGCCTTTCTGTTGTTGTGAAGATACCTGTGATATTATTATTCTCCTGTAAAATAATAATCTTAAGATGAAAAAGAAACTGATCTCATAACACAAATACTATCTTGTTCTGTAAGGTCGTCTTAATGTTTGTCTTTGTTTCCAGAATAAAAAAAATATTGCTTCTGTTATTTATTTCTGACAGCAGATATGGAAGTGTCCTTGTTTGACTAACTTTTTTTACTTCACATTTCACAGTACATGAGAGACTGCATCATAGGAAATTTCAGGAGAAGGTTTCATAGCATGATTCGAACTGATAACTGCCTTCAGCGACCATCAATCATAGAATCTCTCCTAAGAAGACACCTAAGCATCATCCATCTGGCAGAGCAGCATATCAGTATGGACCTTACTGAAGGTATACGGGAAGTGCTCCTAGCAGAAAGTTTTACTGGGCTGTTCTCAAACCTGCAAGTATCTGAGAGACCAGTAGAGACAAATGGAGGAGGATCTGCCATAGAGATAATATGTAGTTGGTACATCGAGAACATAGTAAGAGATGCATCTCGCACCGGAGTTGTTTTTGATGCAACTCATAGTTGCTTCAGGAGCTCACAGCCCATTGGTGGTGGATATTTAGCAGAATCATTTACAGATAAAAGAGAACTCAAAGCACTTGTTCGTCTTTTTGGTGGTTATGGAATAGATAAAATGGATAAGATGCTAAGGGAACATACTTCTGCTCTGTTAAATTGTATCGATTCAGCACTGAGGTCCAATCGTGATGCATTAGAAGGCCTGGCCGGAAGTGTAAATTCTGGTGATAGGATTGAAAGAGATGCAAATCTAAGGCAGATAATTGATATTGAAGCGTTGGCCGACTTCTGTATCCAGGCAGGGCAGGCAATAACTTTCCGTCAGCTGTTGGTAGAAGCTGTCGGAGCAGTCCTCGAAGAGAAAGTACCTCTTATATATTCTCTACTCAAGGGATTGACTATGCAGTTGCCAGATGAGGCGCCTGATAAAAACGAGATCATTAGATTGAGAAGGGTTGCAAGCAGTGTTGGTGTTGGTGACAAACATGACGCCGAGTGGGTGCATTCAATTCTGGCAGAATCTACTTCTGCTAGTGATAATTCTTGGATCCTACTTCCATATCTTTGTTCTGCATTTATGGTGTCCAATATGTGGAGCAGTGCTGTTTATGATGTCAATACAGGTGGTTTCAGTAACAATTTGCACTGCCTAGCAAGGTAAATAAAATTGATTCCTATTGGTTTCATATGATTCCAGCAGGGCTATTTTTTTTGCTGGAAACTAGAATATGTATATCCCTTCCATCGATAATATGATTAACATGTACAAGCCTAATTTCCTAAGGATTCTCGTAGGTTCATATTGGTTACATTTTACAATGTTCTTGCATAGTAGTTAGTAGAGGCTATTAAGGTATGACTGCCCTCTTGTGTTTGCACAGGTGTGTTAGTGCTGTGGTTGGAGGAAGTGAATACACTAGGATGGCGAAGGAACAGCGAATAAATTCTCTTTCAAATGGGCATACAGATGAGCTTCAAGAGACTGAATTGCTGAGCCGTGCCTCAGCTGAATCAAATATTAAATCTGCTATGCAACTGTATGTGAAATTATCTGCTGGGATTGTCCTGGATTCATGGAATGACAGTAGCAGGTAATGTGCTTTATCTATCCTATTTGTCTCAAAGTCAATCCTAGGTAAAATGGATTTACATTAGACATCTAGTGCTCTTGTTTTGTGTCAATTGGTGCGCACGTCATTTGGTTGGCTAGGATTGTCATACAAGTACTGCTGCTGGAATCTGGTCGAATTCTAGTCATGTTTGACGGTTTACTAGATGTAGCACCTATACTAGGTGTAAAGCCAGACACTTGCATATCGTTTGGTGCTGCTGGTATACTGCCCAACATGATGGTGATACACTTTTTTTAATGCATGTTCTAATCCTAAGTAGAATCATTTATGCAAAAACTAACCAGATCACTGCTATCTGATACGTTAAATACCATCTAGGTAGGTGAGGTTTTTTGCTTCCAGTTGCTTTGGAGGGCAGGAGGTTCTTAATTTCCTGGTTTCAAATGCTATCTATTGACTATGACAAACAAGATTTTCGGTGTGCTAATGGTTTGGTAGTTTGTGTTGGTTACAATGTACTTAGTGCTTACAGCCGATCCTTGCCGACTTTTGATGGTTTTATATGATCTTAATGCAGACCACACATCGTTCCAAAGCTAATATTCCTTGATCAACTCTGTGAGTTGTCCCCCTACCTCCCAAGGAGCACCTTAGAAGCTCACATACCTTACACCATCCTGCGTTCGATCTATCACCAGCTGTACGGAGCTTCACAAATGGGTTCAGAACCAACGGAGCTATCCCCAAGGCAGTCGCCTCTGATTTCTCTGGCGCACGCTTCCCCATCAATGAGGCCGAACCGATCGGACACAACACCCAGGTCGCACACTTACGAGTCGGGCTACCACAGCTCATCTGGCTCCCAGCACGACGACGGCTATGAAGTGGACCGAAGAACCGGAGAGAGGCAGCTACGAAGTATGAGGCGTTCTGGGCCACTCGACTACGGTGCGAGCAGGAAAGCGAAGTTCGTCGAGGGTTCAAGCTCTGGAAGCCATGGTGCGGGCTCACTACAAAGGTTTGCTGTGTCAAGATCTGGCCCTCTGTCCTACAAATAGCCCTTCATTTTTTCACTGCAGGACCATTCTGTGTGCTTGCCTTCACAAAAGTGCAAGCGCTGTATCTAGTACTGAGCCGATGGAATCTTGCTAGAGCAGATGCCCATTCTTTTGTAGTTGTTTTTAATTGCTTGACATCAGAGGGAGATGTATGTACATGTACCTAGTGCTGTTGTAACCCATGTAATCGTGTGTGTAATATTTGTTGGTACTCAGGCTTGACTGTCAGCAGAAAACTGATGTGAGCCGACTTGCGTGTGAAAAAATGTCCTAGTATATGTTTACTGTAAAATTGCTGTTTTGCTAATTTTCTGTCAATTGTTTTAAATTATGTAATAATATGGGCATTTTGCGGTCTTCTAAAAACTACTCCCTCAGTCCGAAAAAGGTTGTCCCTAGCCATATATCTCCTTGAACGGTGGATTAACTAATGAACCATATATCTCCTTGAACATGGATTAACTAATGAACCGAACTGCTAATACAAATAAACCTGCAGTATAAGCTATGGCAATAATTTCTTACTAGAACTCCATGCGAAAGCAAAATTTACATCAAAGACCTGTTTGGTTATTTTCTAACTAGAGCTAGGTGATCAAAGACCTGTTTGGTTGCCTGTATATGTGGCCTGGCTTAGCTTGGCCACATTGTTTGGTACTCTGCATTGAATCCATGGTCATTTTTGTGCCTGCTAATGAGGGGTTGGAGCCCCTCATCAAAATAGCACAAGTCTTGGGCATCACATGCCCCTAATCAACATCAGTTTCACGACAGTCAATCCAATACTATAAAAAAATCAACATATACTACTTACACCAATACTATCACTTCATAAGGCATTGAGAACTTATGCTTAATGCAGCGGTACCGGTTGACAGTGGAGTTGCCCCTTTCGAAGACCTTCACCTTGAAGCCGAAAGTGCAGAGCTTGAAGATGACTATGTCGCCGGCTCCGACTAGGTGATTCTAGCAGAAGCCACTCTAGCCTCGCCCAACACCGACCTCGGTGCTGAACTCTTGGACCTGCGCTCAAGTTTGACACCCTAGGCTCGCAGCAAGCGACATGAGGATGTGGAACCACCCTCTCAGCACATACTAGAAAGCCCTCGGACAACGAGAAAGGCTAGGGAGGACAGACCGGTACACAGGCACAACATCATGCAAAGAAAAATGAAAAGTAGGGTCTTCAATCAGAATGATAATTATTCTCTATTTCCATGACCTGCACTATACGCAACGAAATAAACTCCCAGGCTTCCTACCAGCTACTTATTTCTCACTCACAAGAGGTTCGACCTTGCTTAGGAAAAAGAAAGCCGAACCACTCGCAGATGGATCTTTTTTTCCTCCTCGTTTTTATTTGCATGCAGAACTGGGGCTGGCTTGGGCCTACGGGCGAAGGCAACGCCGCTGCCTAACAAGGGTCAATATCATAGCACAAGCAAAATGAAGCCTATTTTATGACGCACATTGCTATGATCCTACATTGAAGCCCATAGGTATGATCCTAGATTGCTACTCCCTCTGTAAAGTAATATAAGAGTTTTTTATATCGATCTAAAAAGGTCTTATATTACCCCGCAAAAAAGTCTTATATTACTTTACAAAGGGAGTATTATCCTACATTGAAGCACATATGTATGACTCTACATTGCTATGACCCTACATTGATGCATATCAAGAACATTGCTATGATCAGTCCTATCTATGAAGCATATCAAGCACATTGCTATGATTAGTGACTATGTATGAAACATATCAAGCATACCTACATTGCTATGATGAGTGTCTAATCTAGGAATGCACAATCAGTGCACAATGCACATTCATAGCAATGCAAAGTCAACCTAAAATTTAATCGAATCAGCGCACAAATTACACATGCACATTGCTAGCAGTTCAAATCAGGCCTAAAATCTAATCTAACCGCCAAAAAATAACCATTAAAATCAAATCCTTAACGTGCAACCGAAGAAGCATGTTCACTTACAACGTTCGCCTTTGATGGAGCGAGTCCCACCGGAGGTGGAGCGAGAGCGGATACCAGACTAAACCCCGGCGGAAATAACAACATCCACGCCCATGCCGTGGCAGCCCAATATTCAACTGTTGCAGATGTGCTCACACCAACCAAAGGTGCATTGGATTGGCCGTAGTATATGAAGAAAACCCTGGCAGTGACGTCAAAATCCACGGCCCGACTGTGGCTGATGCCCCGACACCCTCAACTCTCATCTCCGCCGCCGCAACTGACGAAATACCCTCCGCCAAAGTCAACATATCGGTCGTCGATGGTCGTTCGATAGCCACAGAGCGCGGTCTAGTACAGACGGGGGACGACGAGTTGAGCATTCTGTGTAACTGCCAGCGGTTGTAGGACCGCCTTTGATGGAGCGAGTCCCACCGGAGGTGGAGTGAGAGCGGATGCCAGACTAAACCCCGGCGGAAATAACAACATCCACGCCCATGCCGTGGCAGCCCAATATTCAACTGTTGCAGATGTGCTCACACCGACCAAAGGTGCATTGGATTGGCCGTAGTATATGAAGAAAACCTTGGCAGCGACGTCAAAATCCACGGCCCGACTGTGGCTGATGCCCCGGCACCCTCAACCCCATCTCCGCCGCCGCAACTGACGAAATACCCTCCGCCAGAGTCAACATATCGGTCGTGATGGGCGTTCGATAGCCGCAGAACGCGGTCTAGTACAGACGGGGGACGACGAGTTGAGCATTCTGTGTAACTGCCAGCGGTTGTTGGACTTGTTGGGTAACGTAGTAATTTCAAATAAATTTCCTACGCACACGCAAGATCATGGTGATGCATAGCAACGAGAGGGGAGAGTGTTGTCCACGTACCCTCGTAGACCGAAAGTGGAAGCGTTATCACAACGCGGTTGATGTAGTCGTACGTCTTCACGATCTGACCGATCAAGTACCGAACGCACGACACCTCCGAGTTCTGCACACATTCAACTCGATGACGTCCCTCGAACTCCGATCCAGCCGAGTGTTGAGGGAGAGTTTCGTCAGCACGACGGCGTGGTGACGACGATGATGTTCTACCAACGCAGGGCTTCACCTAAGCACCGCTACAATATGATCGAGGTGGATTATGGTGGAGGGGGGCACCGCACACGGCTAAGAGATCAAGAGATCAATTGTTGTGTCTTTGGGGTGCCCCCTACCCCCGTATATAAAGGAGTGGAGGAGGGGGAGGGCCGGCCCTCTCTATGGCGCGCCCTAGGGGAGTCCTACTCCCACCGGGAGTAGGATTCCCCCTTTCCTAGTAGAACTAGGAGCCCTTCCAAGTAGTAGGAGTAGGAGGGAAGGAAAGGGAAGGGAAAAGGAGAAGGAAGGAAGGGGGCGCCCCCCCTCCCTAGTCCAATTCGGACCAGCCCATGGGGATGGGTGCAGCCACCCTTTGAGGCCTTTCTCTCCTTTCCCGTATGGCCCATTAAGGCCCAATACGAATTCCCGTAACTCCCCGGTACTCCCGAAAATACCTGAATCACTCGGAACCTTTCCGATGTCCAAATATAGTCGTCCAATATATCGATCTTTATGTCTTGACCATTTCGAGACTCCTCGTCATGTCCCCGATCTCATCCGGGACTCCGAACTCCTTTGGTACATCAAAACACATAAACTCATAATATAACCGTCATCGAACTTTAAGCGTGCGGACCCTACAGGTTCGAGAACTATGTAGACATGACCGAGACACATCTCCGGTCAATAACCAATAGCGGAACATGGATGCTCATATTGGCTCCTACATATTCTACGAAGATCTTTATCGGTCAAACCGCATAACAACATACGTTGTTCCTTTTGTCATCAATATGTTACTTGCCCGAGATTCGATCGTCGGTATCTCAATACCTAGTTCAATCTCTTTACCGGCAAGTCTCTTTACTCGTTCCGTAACACATCATCCCGCAACTAACTCATTAGTTGCAATGCTTGCAAGGCTTATACTGATGTGCATTACCGAGTGGGCCCAGAGATACCTCTCCGACAATCGGAGTGACAAATCCTAATCTCGAAATATGCCAACCCAACAAGTACCTCCAGAGACACCTGTAGAGCACCTTTATAATCACCCAGTTACGTTGTGACGTTTGGTAGCACACAAAGTGTTCCTCCGGTAAACGGGAGTTGCATAATCTCATAGTCATAGGAACATGTATAAGTCATGAAGAAAGCAATAGCAGAATACTAAACGATCGTGTGCTAAGCTAACGGAATGGGTCAAGTCAATCACATCATTCTCCCAATGATGTGACCCCGTTAATCAAATGACAACTCATGTCTATGGTTAGGAAACATAACCATCTTTGATCAACGAGCTAGTCAAGTAGAGGCATACTAGTGACAATCTGTTTGTCTATGTATTCACACATGTATTATGTTTTCGGTTAATACAATTCTAGCATGAATAATAAACATTTATCATGATATAAGGAAATAAATAATAACTTTATTATTGCCTCTAGGGCATATTTCCTTCAGTCTCCCACTTGCACTAGAGTCAATAATCTAGTTCACATCGCCATGTGATTTAATACCAATAGTTCACAACACCATGTGATTAGCACCCATAGTTCACATCGACATGTGACCAACACCCACAGGGTTTACTAGAGTCAATAATCTAGTTCAGATCGTTATGTGATTAACACCCAAAGAGTACTAAGGTGTGATCATGTTTTGCTTGTGAGAGAAGTTTAGTCAACGGGTCTGCCACATTCAGATCCGTATGTATTTTGCAAATTTCTATGTCAACAATGCTCTGCACGGAGCTACTCTAGCTAATTGCTCCCACTTTCAATATGTATCTAGTTTGAGACTTTGAGTCATCTGGATCAGTGTCAAAACTTGCATCGACGTAACCCTTTATGATGAACCTTTTGTCACCTTCGTAATCGAGAAACATATCCTTATTCCACTAAGGATAATTTTGACCAATGTCCAGTGATCTACTCCTAGATCACTATTGTACTCCCTTGCCAAACTCAGGGCAGGGTATACAATAGGTCTGGTACACAGCATGGCATACTTTATAGAACCTATGGCTGAGGCATAGGGAATGAATTTCATTCTCTCTATCTTCTGTGTGGTCGGGTTTTGAGTCTTACTCAACTTCACACCTTGTAACACAGGCAAGAACTCCTTCTTTGACTGTTCCATTTTGAACTACTTCAAAATCTTGTCAAGGTATGTACTCACTGAAAAACTTATCAAGCGTCTTGATCTATCTCTATAGATCTTGATGCTCAATATGTAAGCAGCTTCACCGAGGTCTTTCTTTGAAAAAATCCTTTCAAACATTCCTTTATGCTTTGCAGAATAATTCTACATTATCTCCTATCAACAATATGTCATTCATATATACTTATCAGAAATTCTGTATGCTCCCACTCACTTTCTTGTAAATACAGGCTTCACCACAAGTCTGTATAAAACTATATGATTTGATCAACTTATCAAAGCGTATATTCCAACTCCGAGATGCTTGCACCAGTCCATAGATGGATCGCTGGAGCTTGCATATTTTGTTAGTACCTTTAGGATTGACAAAACCTTCTGGTTGCATCATATACAACTCTTCTTTAATAAATCCATTAAGGAATGCATTTTTGTTTATCCATTTGCCAGATTTCATAAACCGCGGCAATTGCTAACATGATTCGGGCAGACTTAAGCATAGATACGAATGAGAAACTCTCATCGTAGTCAACACCTTGAACTTGTCGAAAACCTTTTTGCGACAATTCTAGCTTTGTAGATAGTAACACTACTATCAGCGTCCGTCTTCCTCTTGAAGATCCATTTATTTTCTATGGCTTGCCGATCAACGGGCAAGTCAACCAAAGTCCACACTTTGTTCTCATACATGGATCCCATCTCAGATTTTATGGCCTCAAGCCATTTCGCGAAATCTGGGCTCATCATCGCTTCCTCATAGTTCGTAGGCTTGTCATGGTCAAGTAACATGAACTCCAGAATAGGATTACCGTACCACTCTGGTGTGGAACATACTCTGGTTGACCTACGAGGTTCGGTAGTAACTTGATCCGAAGTTTTCATGATCATCATCATTAACTTCCTCACTAATTGGTGTAAGCATCACTGGAACTGATTTCAGTGATGAACTACTTGTTGGGGAACGTAGTAATTTCAAAAAATTTCCTACGCACACGCAAGATCATGGTGATGCATAGCAACAAGAGAGGAGAGCGTTGTCTACGTACCCTCGTAGACTGGCAACGGAAGCGTTGACACAACATAGAGGAAGTAGTCGTACGTCTTCCCGATCCGACCGATCCAAGTACCGAACGTACGACACCTCCGAGTTCTGCACACGTTCAACTCGGTGACGTCCCTCGAGCTCCGATCCAGCAAAGTGTTGAGGGAGAGTTTCGTCAGCACGACGGCGTGATGACGGTGATGATGTTCTACCGATGCAGAGCTTTGCCTAAGCACCGCTACGATATGACCGAGGTGGAATATGGTGGAAGGGAGAACCGCACACGGCTAAGGAACGCTCACGAAGATCAACTTGTGTCATGGGGTGCCCCCTTGCCCCCGTATATAAAGGAGGGAGAGGGGGAGGTGCGGCCGGCCCAAGGGGTGCGCCTGGAGGAGTCCTACTCCCACCGGGAGTAGGACTCCCCCCTCTTGCCTTGTTGGAAAAGGAAGGGGGAAGGGAGAAAAAGGAAAGGGGGGCGCCGCCCCCCTTTCCTTGTCCTATTCAGACTAGGGGGGGAGGGGGCGCGCGGCCTGCCCTGGCCGGCCCTCCTCTTCTCCCTAGGGCCCATGTAGGCCCAATAACCCTCGGGGGGTTCCGGTAACCCCCCCGGTACGGAACGTTTCCGATATCCAAATATAGGCTTCCAATATATCAATCTTTATGTCTTGACCATTTCGAGACTCCTCGTCATGTCCGTGATCACATTTGGGACACCGAACAATCTTCGGTACATCAAAACACAAAAACCCTAATTACAATCGTCACCGAACTTTAAGCGTGCGGACCCTACGGGTTCGAGAACTATGTAGACATGACCGAGACACGTCTCCGGTCAATAACCAATAGCGGAACCTGGATGCTCATATTGGCTCCTACATATTCTACGAAGATCTTTATCAGTCAGACCGCATAACAATATACGTTGTTCCCTTTGTCATCGGTATGTTACTTGTCCGAGATTCGATCGTCGGTATCTCAATACCTAGTTCAATCTCGTTACCGGCAAGTCTCTTTACTCGTTCCGTAATACATCATCCCGCAACTAACTTATTAGTTGCAATGCTTGCAAGTCTTGAGTGATGTGCATTACCGAGAGGGCCCAGAGATACCTCTCCGACAATCGGAGTGACAAATCCTAATCTCGAAATACGCCAACCCAACAAATACCTTCGGAGACACCTGTAGAGCACCTTTATAATCACCCAGTTACGTTGTGACGTTTGGTAGCACACAAAGTGATCCTCCGGTAAACAGGAGTTGCATAATCTCATAGTCATAGGAACATATATAAGTTATGAAGAAAGCAATAGCAACAAACTAAACGATCAAGTGCTAAGCTAATGGAATGGGTCAAGTAAACCACATCATTCTCAAATGATGTGATCCCGTTAACCAAATAACAACTCATGTCTATGGTTAGGAAACATAACCATCTTTGATCAACGAGCTAGTCAAGTAGAGGCATACTAGTGACACTCTGTTTGTCTATGTATTCACACATGTATTATGTTTCCAGTTAATACAATTCTAGCATGAATAATAAACATTTATCATGATACAAGGAAATAAATAATAACTTTATTATTGCCTCTAGGGCATATTTCCTTCAGTCTCCCACTTGCACTAGAGTCAATAATCTAGATTACACAGTAATGATTCTAACATCCATGGAGCCTTGGTGCTAATCATGTTTTGCTCGTGGAAGAGGCTTAGTCAGCGGGTCTGCAACATTCAGATCCGTATGTATCTTGCAAATTTCTATGTCTCCCACTTGGACTAAATTCCGAATGGAATTGAAGCGTCTCTTGATGTGCTTGGTTCTCTTGTGAAATCTGGATTCCTTTGCCAAGGCAATTGCACCAGTATTGCCACAAAAGATTTTCATTGGACCCAATGCACTAGGTATGACACCTAGATCGGATATGAACTCCTTCATCCAGACTCCTTCATTTGCTGCTTCTGAAGCAGCTATGTACTCCGCTTCGCATGTAGATCCCGCCACGACGCTTTGTTTAGAACTGCACCAACTGACAGCTCCACCATTTAATGTAAACACGTATCCGGTTTGCGATTTAGAATCATCCGGATCAGTGTCAAAGCTTGCATCAACGTAACCATTTACGATGAGCTCTTTGTCACCTCCATATATGAGAAACATATCCTTAGTTCTTTTCAGGTACTTCAGGATGTTCTTGACCGCTGTCCAGTGATCCACTCCTGGATTACTTTGGTACCTCCCTGCTAGACTTATAGCAAGGCACACATCAGGTCTGGTACACAGCATTGCATACATGATAGAGCCTATGGCTGAAGCATAGGGAACATCTTTCATTTTCTCTCTATCTTCTGCAGTGGTCGGACATTGAGTCTTACTCAACTTCACACCTTGTAACACAGGCAAGAACCCTTTCTTTGCTTGATCCATTTTGAACATGTTCAAAACTTTGTCAAGGTATGCGCTTTGTGAAAGTCCAATTAAGCGTCTTGATCTATCTCTATAGATCTTAATGCCCAATATGTAAGTAGCTTCACCGAGGTCTTTCATTGAAAAACTCTTATTCAAGTATCCCTTTATGCTATCCAGAAATTCTATATTATTTCCAATCAATAATATGTCATCCACATATAATATCAAAAATGCTACAGAGCTCCCACTCACTTTCTTGTAAATACAGGCTTCTCCAAAAGTCTGTGAAAGAACATGCGGTGCCCCCATGTTTGGTTTTGGTAATTGATGACAATCTCTATGGACTAATGGTTGCCTTGAGTTATATTTGAAGGTTTTGTCCATAGGCTTTTCTTGGAGTACATGTGTTAGTTTCAAGGAGAGTTTGTGTTGATCAAGGTGCTATTAAGGAATTATCCAAAGCTTGGTCATGTGAGAGTTGAGCTTATTGCAAGCATGTCTTGAAGAAGAAGATTGTGTGATCAGAGTACATGTTTTGGTTTCAAGGAGAGTTTGTGTTGACCAAGGTGCTATTAAGGAATTATCAAAAGCTTGGTCATGGAGAGTTGAGCTTATTACAAGCATGTCTTGAAGAAGAAGATTGTGTGATCATTCATGTTTACCTTCAAGACATCATCCAAATGAAGAGAGTTGGAAAGATTCAAGGTTGATCAAGACTAAGTCAAGAGTGAATCAAGTTGATCAACTCACAAAGCATAGAAGATGTACCGAGAGGGATCAAGTGATCCCATGGTTTGGTAAGCATTGTCCATTGTGCTTTGTGTACTAACCCATGGTCTATGTGAGAGTTCTGCGTGGGGTTAGGTATGTGTTCATGGGCTTGTGTCAAGAGGAAGATATCACTCAACCCATGGAGAGGATGACATCAAGTGGTGATCGTCATCAAGATTGCCGGGTGCAAGTTCAAGTGGATCATAGCGAAGAGATCAAGTGCTTGAAGCTTGCCGTCCATTTTGGTGACAATGGACTTGTGAAGATGTGCCGAAGAGTGACTCACCCATAGTGGACTATGGGGGAGCAATCATCTAGTCTTCATCAAGCCAACGCAATCAAGAAAGGTGGTCCAACTTGAGGGAGTCAAGATCGTCATCATCTAGCTCAAGTGGACCATGTGCAAGGCAAAGGTTTTCCCTTGATAGGTTTTCTATTTTACCGGTCTCATGGTGGTAGTTTGGAGACCGGGTTATAGGATCGTTTGCCGTACTATCAAGGGGGGCTCTCAAGTTGGTAGCTTGATCGTGTCGTTAGTAGAGAGCTCAAACCATTGCATCCTTGCATCATCTTTCTTGGTTCTTGATTGGTTCTCTTTGTGAGTCTTAGAGCTTATGGTCATCTTGATGACAAGCTTGAGTTCATCGAAAACGGAGTTCGCATGCATCTTCTATGATGTTTTCGGTGTTGGAGGTTTTACCGGTCTTTTCCAAGGAAGGGTTCTCACCATTTTCTTATGGGCCTTTTCTCATTTGCTTCTTATTGATATTTCTTTGAATATTGTGTTAGCCCTTGTCTCTAGCTTTCCAACAAACTTGGTTTCATCTAATTCGGAGTCCGTTTGCAAAAGTTGTGGCAGTTTTGGTGTTCTGAAAAGGCTGTAGCGGTACTACCGCGAATTGGAGCGGATGTAATTTTTTACTACCGCTCCAGAGCAGCACTACCGCGGCTCCTACAGCGGTAGTACCGCTCCGGACCAAAAACTCATCCCAAGTCTTGCGGTGGTAGGCCCGGATGTATTTTTTAGTACCGCTCACAAGAAGTAGTACCGCTACCATTTGCGGTAGTACCATGAGGTCGAGCGGTAGTACCGTGAGGACGAGCGGTAGTACCGCTCCGGCGGTTCTTCTGGCCTTTTGCCTCCTCGCTGTTGTTTTTCAAAGGGGTACTTCCGCCCTAGCGGTAGTACCGCTCTGTGCGGGCTGTGAGCATAACGGTTGGATTTTTCCCCACCTATAAAAGGGGGTATTCTTCCCTAATGAACCTTATCCTTTGAGCTCGTGTTCTTCCCCCATTGTTGACCTTCTTCGAGCTTTCTAACTCTCAATCCCTCCAACGATTCTTGCTAGTTCTTGAGGGAAAAGAGAGAGGAGATCTAGATCCACGTTTCCACCAGTCACTTTCTCCTCTTTGTGAGGGGAACCCCTTGGATCTAGATCTTGGAGTTCTTGGTGTTTTCCTTCTTGTTCTTCCTCTCATTTTCCTCCCTAGCATTAGTTTCTTCGGTGGGATTTGAGAGAGAAGGACTTGGGCACTCCGTGTGCCCTTGCTATTGCATTTGGTGCATCGGTTTGAGTTCTCCACGGTGATACGTGGAAGTGAAGTTTGAGAAGCTTACTACTCTTGGGTGTTTGGGCACCCTAGATCTTGTTCCTCTTGGGTGCCTTGGCGCCCTAGACGGTTGGTGTTGTTCGGAGCTCAATCATTGTAGTGTAAAGCTCCGGGCAAGCGTCGGGGTCTCCAATTAGGTTGTGGAGATCGCCCCGAGCAATTTGACGGGTACCGGTGACCGCCCCCAAGGGTTGCCAAAGTGTATGGGTTCGGTGACCGCCCCCAAGGGTTGCCATTTTTACGGGTTCGGTGACCGCCCTCAAGGGTCCCTTAGTGGAATCACGGCATCTTGCATTGTGCGAGGGCGTGAGGAGATTACGGTGGCCCTAGTGGCTTCTTGGGGAGCATTGTGCCTCCACACCGCTCCAAATGGAGATTAGCATCCGCAAGGGTGTGAACTTCGGGATACATCGTCGTCTCCGCGTGCCTCGGTTATCTCTTACCCGAGCTCTTTACTTATGCACTTTACTTTGTGATAGCCATATTGTTTCTTATCATATATCTTGCTATCACCTAGTAGTTTATCTTGCTTAGCACAAGTTATTGGTGCACATAGGTGAGCCTAGTTGTTGTAGGTTTTGTGCTTGACAAATTAACCGCTAGGTTTATTCCGCATTTGTTCAAGCCTAAACCGTAATTATTTTAAAGCGCCTATTCACCCCCCCTCTAGGCGACATCCACGATCTTTCAATTGGTATCAGATCCTCGTCTCTCTTTATAGGGCTTAACCGCCTAGAGAGTAAGGATGTCAACTAAGGGTTTAGGATTCTCTGACACTCTTAGTTTCGATGGCACAAATTTTGATGTTTGGGTAATTCACATGCTTAATCTCTTTAGGGTCATGGACCCAAATTTAGAGTGAATTGTAGATATGGGTTTTTCTCCTCCAAAGGATCCCCTAAGATTATCTTTAGAGGATGAGAAAAACTCTTATCTCAATGCTCAAGCTTCTAATGTGCTTTTCGATGCTTTGAGCAATGTAGTTATATTTCAACTCATGCCGTTCCGGGATGCTCATGAGTTGTGGACAAATCTTCAAGATAAATATGGCGTGTACAAGTTTTGTGGGGATGATTGTTCTCCCTCCACCTCCGTCCGTGTTGTGTTCTCAACTTCTTCTACTTCACCTACGTGTGGTTTGCCACAAGGTAATGACATGGTGAGTAGTGGTGTTCATTGCAATGATGATAGTGGGCTCATTGTTGATAATCCTTCATCACTTTCTTATTGCAATGCTTCATCTTTGGACTTTAGCACTTCGAGCACTCCAAATGTTTCACATGCTTGTGTTGATAGTCCTTGCATAACATGTAGAAATTGATTGACTAAATCTCATGATGATATGCTTGCTATATCTTGTTGCCATGATGAAAATGCATGTATTTCCTCGAGTTGTTGTGCTAACAATGTAGAGGAAACCCAACCTCCATGGAACAAGATGTGGTCTTGGATGGTGCTTCAAGGGATCCTAAATCGTCATCTATTGCATTTTGCCTTATGGCCAAGGCTTCAAAGGTATCTCCCACTTTGAATCCCAATATATCTTGTGATGATATTGATGATGGCAAGAGTGATGATGATGTTGATTATGATGAAGAGAATGATGATGTTTCCTCCTTAAAAATTAAGGGGGAAATGATTTTTAAAGCTCTTCTTAAGAATAAAATTGCTCGTTCCAACTTCATGGAAATCATGTCTATTGCTACTGACGGCAAGAAATATATTGATGAGTTGGAATCTCGTCTTGAGGAGCATGAGGTCACCATTGATAAAATGGAAGGTCATGAGCATGATTACTCTAATGAGATTGCGGACCTCTCTCAAGCTCTTGAACTTGAACAAACCACCAAGGAATCTCTTGAGGAGACTTTTGCTCTAGAATTATCTAGAGTGAGGGAATCTCGTGATAGAGCTCTTGTGGTGGCCAATGATTTTGAAACTAAAAATGCTAAGCTTGAAGTTGCTCATGCTAGACTCCTTGAGGATTTTGAGCACCTCGAAAATGGCTCAAGTGTCATTAAGGCTGAGCTCATCAAACTCACCGAGTCTCATGCTCAAGTTGAAGCTTCTTATTTAAAAGAGCTTTCCAAGTTGTCCTCTCCTCTTGTTGTTAATGATGATGCTTGTGCTACTAACTCTATTACTTGTGAAGCATCCATTTTGAAGGAGAATGTTGAGCTACGGGCTCAACTTGAGTTTCTATCTAGCAATTATGGGAAATTTGAAGAAAGTCACGAAAAGCTCTCAAGCTCTCATGATGATCTTATAGTATCCCATAATGTGCTAAAGATAGCTCATGAGGCCATGATTGCTAAGGTAACATCTAGTGAGCCTCATGTGGATACTAGCACTACTTCTAGTCAAAATGCTATGTTGCCATGTGCTAGTCCTTGTAATTCATCTACTCACAATGTTGGTACATCTTGTGATGAATTGCTTTCCTTGCCTTGATGCTCTAACAATGAAGCTTATACTTCCTCTAGTACTTGTGTTGAGACTAACCATGTAGAGGAAATCAAAGAGCTCAAGGCCCAAATCACTTCTTTGAAGAAAGACTTGGAAAAGAGTCATGAAGGGAAATTCACACTCAACAATATCTTGAGTGTGCAAAAATCTCCCAATGACAAAGGTGGACTTGGATTCAACTCCAAGAAGAAGAAGAAGAAGTCCAAGATGAACAAAAAGAAGGGCCAAAAACAAGTCAAGAGTTCGGCCAAGATTATTTGCTTCAAGTGCAAAATTGAAGGGCATCATGTTAGATCTTGCCCGTTGAAGAAGAAGGCCATTAGTGACAAGCAACAAGGGAAGCGGCTACAAGTACATTCTCATGCTCAACCTCAAGTTGAAGAAATGCCTCTTCCCAAGAAGACTCAAACTAATGCTTCTCAAGTTGAGAAATCAAGTGAGAAGAAAGTGAAGAGTAGACGTTGCTACCTATGTCGCGAGAAAGGTCACCTCGCTTCTTCATGCACTAGTGGTAACTTATCCAACCCAATTATTATTGATGATGTCTATTCTCTTAGGAAGGATAAGGTTGGCAATGTGGTTGCCAAGTTTGTTGGTACTCAAAGTGGTTTTAAGCAAAGAACCATTTGGGTAGCCAAGCCTATTGTGACTAACCTCTTAGGACCCAACTTGGTTGGGGACCAACAAGCTCAAACTTGATCAATAGGTGATATTGGAGGTCATTGGAGACTTGGCTACATTATGAAGAATTAAGGGGACTTCATCATTCTCATTGTCTCAAGCCAAGTCATTCGGATTATCAAGTTTCTATCTTATATCCAATGTTCCTCCTTGCGGTAACTCGTGCTTAAATTGTTTACATTGAAAGTTACTTGCCCCTTTGCATGTTTGGCTTTGTTCCTTGCATGTGTTTGTATATGTTGTGCTTCCAACTTGATTATCTTGAGCAATCAAGTATGTGTGTGTTGGTTTGCATATCATGTACATGTGTGTCGTTCATTGAGCCTTTGTGCATCTTGGTCATATCTTAGTTGGCTCTTGTGAGAGATTAATGGAATATCCCATTGTGGGGGAGTGATGTGCTTTGTGCACCTCACAATCCTATAAATGTGTGTACATGAGGAATACCATCTAGTATTGATATTACAAGATTATCTAGTCGCTATGTGGTATGTCTTCTCATGTGAAATTCAAATTCTAAATAGTCCATTAATTATCTCTTGTTGGATCCTTTAATTGCCTCTTGTCTATCTTTAATTGGTATCACATTATGGGGGAGTAATATGCTATGTGTATATTACTAGCCTAGAAAATGTGTACATTTGAGATATTGTCATCTAGAGTTGATATTGTAAATTATCTTGTTCCTAGGTGGCATGTTAGCTCTACAAGTTGCAATTTGCTTTTTGGTTGGTGTGAAGATGATGTCGGATATCCTTGCTATCTACCACCGGGAATTATTTCCATTTACTTCTTGCCTTTTGACAATTGGTACTCACTTTTGTGGTAGAATTTATTGATCATCTTTACATTGGCTTTTGCTTTTTATTTGCCTTTTCTCTTGCCAAGGATTGTATCAACTCCCTTTGTCTTCCATACCACTTGTGGATCTTGTTTATTTCTTGATCTTGTCTAGTGTTTTCTAGATATAGTGAAAGTGGTGATCCCACCTCATGCATTTTGTATTCAAATGCAATTTCTCTATAATGCACTAGTCTTGGGGGAGCTATCGTATTTTCTATAAAACACTCATCTTGTGATCCTTATCAAGTGTGTGTCGGTGGAAGGCAAGTCGTTTCTTTTGGGTACTTTGTGCTATCATGAAACTTTGTAGAGAGCTTGGTTTGTTTGGAACCATCCTCTCTTTTGGGGGTTTGATATCTTTTATTTAGTGTGTATCGTCGGATATCTCATTCCTCGATGTATCTATTATGGATATCCTCCAAGTGATGAGTTATTCATTTGGTATATTTTCTCCACTTGTTTTTTCTTTGTCATTTGGTATCGGTTCTTGAAAGTCTTGAGCATGCATATTAACTTCATGTAGTTTCTTTGGCATGCTTTCTTTATTTGACCCAATATATAGGGAACTCCACCAAGTCTCAAATTGGATGAGATGTGCATGAAATTCATTTTCATATCTATATGCACATATTTATGTGGAGTTTGTCCTATGTGTTGTTGGTTCTCTAACTCTTTGCTCCCAATGAGTTTGGGTACCATTTTGTTTGTGTTGTTCTTCTAGGAACAAGTGGAGATGCATTGGATGCTTGGCTCACTCACAAGGAAAGTGTTGTCACCATGTGCTTATTGGAGTCAAGCTAGGATGATCAATGAACTACTTTGTACCTTCAATTGGTATCTACTACATCCTTCCAATGTTATCTCGGTAACAAGTATCTTCATATACTTCATGCACACATTTCTTGCATCAACCTTGTGTAGGTTGTATCATGGCATGTTATCCATTCTTTCTTGTGATACTTGTTTCCTTTCTCAAAGCATCCCAACAATGATGTCTTGTTGCTAGTTGTGATGTCTTTGATGTTCGTGTGGTTGGAATTCATTTATATACAATAAGACCATATATAGCCATGTGCTATTCTCTCAAGCAAATATCTTATTGGTATATGTATGACTTCCTTTTGGATATCTTGTTCCTTCATGTTGTAACTATTTCGGGTGTACATCCTTCTTTGTAGATATATATATATATATATATATATCATCATGATTTCGTCTACCTAGAATCTTATACACTTGAGAGAAGTTGCATATCTAGATGATATCCTTTCTTTCACGTCCACCTTGTCTTTCTTATGTTATTTCTTTGGTGGCTCCGTGAAAGCTTTTGCCTTGAGTGCGTGTCTTCTATTGTTGCATCTTGATGCGCTCTTGTGTGGTGAAGATTATTTTCCTCATGCTTATCTTTACGAGGTTTTTGCCATCTTAATTGGCATCCCTCGTCTTGACACACCTTTAATCTTCTATCTTCACCGCGGGTTGTCACAAGCATAGGTTCTCTATATGCTTATTAGTAAGCTTGTGAACCCATTTGCTTGTTGTGTGTGGGAATGATAGGCCTTGCACTGTGTTGCCTCAATCTTTCAAGACTTTATTGATCCTTAATGCTCATCGTACATTAGTCTTCTCAAGTGCATTGCCTTGACTCACACACATCATTTTGGTTGAGCCCATTCTTAAGTTGCCTCTTTCACTTATTGCTCAACCATGTGTTTGTTACATGTACTAGGCTTAGTTTCCTATATGCTCACTTGCACTTGTTGTAAGTTTCTATTGATTTTGGGGGAGCTATGATCCTATTTTGTGCACTTTGTTTCCAAATTCAAATATTCTTATGTGTGCACAAATCATGGGGAGCCTCTCTAGTTTCTTTAGAACACTCCTTTGCTCATATCATAATATCTTTTATTCATGTGGCTCGTAGGATCATTGGCCTAGTTGGTTCAATTGGTATCTTTTGATAGCTTGCTTCAATAGATATCTTTTGATTGCTTGATTGCTTGTTTCTCTCTTTGTTATGTCTTTGTGGCATATCTTCCTTTTGCAATCTTTGGGCCTCAATATAGTTTGTCTTCCTCCAAGTATTTACCGTTGGATGTGTGTATTGCATTCCACTCTCTTGTTGATAAATACACAATTTATGGAGGACCACAATCTATATTGGCCCTCTAAGCTTTTTGCCCATTTTGGCAATCGATGCCAATGGGGGAGAAGTTTCAGAGAGTTTTGTAGAGAAGCTTTGGTTTATGTTTCCTTAGCTTTTGCATCTCATTCGCATGCATTATTGGTTGTTGCAGTGCATGGTGATGCATAATTCCTTGTATAAACTCTCTTGAAAGTGATTGTCATCAATTACCAAAATGGGGGAGATTGAAAGAACATGCCGTGCCCCCATGTTTGGTTTTGGTAATTGATGACAATCTCTATGGACTAATGGTTGCCTTGAGTTATATTTGAAGGTTTTGTCCATAGGCTTTTCTGGGAGTACATGTGTTGGTTTCAAGGAGAGTTTGTGTTGACCAAGGTGCTATTAAGGAATTATCCAAAACTTGGTCATGTGAGAGTTGAGCTTATTGCAAGCATGTCTTGAAGAAGAAGATTGTGTGATCAGAGTACATGTGTTGGTTTCAAGGAGAGTTTGTGTTGACCAAGGTGGTATTAAGGAATTATCCAAAGCTTGGTCATGTGAGAGTTGAGCTTATTGCAAGCATGTCTTGAAGAAGAAGATTGTGTGATCATTCATGTTTACCTTCAAGACATCATCCAAATGAAGAGAGTTGGAAAGATTCAAGGTTGATCAAGACTAAGTCAAGAGTGAATCAAGTTGATCAACTCACAAAGCATAGAAGATGTACCGAGAGGGATCAAGTGATCCCATGGTTTGGTAAGCATTGTCCATTGTGCTTTGTGTACTAACCCATGGTCTATGTGAGAGTTCTGCATGGGGTTAGGTACGTGTTCATGGGCTTGTGTCAAGAGGAAGACATCACTCAACCCATGGAGAGGATGACATCAAGTGGTGATCGTCAACAAGATTGCCGGGTGCAAGTTCAAGTGGATCATCGCGAAGAGATCAAGTGCTTGAAGCTTGCCGTCCATTTGGTGACAACAAACTTGTGAAGATGTGCCGAAGAGTGGCTCACCCATAGTGGACTATGGGGGAGCAATCATCTAGTCTTCATCGAGCCAACGCAATCAAGAAAGGTGGTCCAACTTGAGGGAGTCAAGATCGTCATCATCTAGCTCAAGTGGACCATGTTCAAGGCAAAGATTTGCCCTTGCTAGGTTTTCTATTTTACCGGTCTCATGGTGGTAGTTTGGAGACCGGGTTATAGGATCGTTTGCCGTACTATCAAGGGGGGCTCTCAAGTTGGTAGCTTGATCGTATCGTTAGTAGAGAGCTCAAACCATTGCATCCTTGCATCATCTTTCTTGGTTCTTGTTTGGTTCTCTTTGTGAGTCTTAGAGCTTATTGTCATCTTGATGACAAGCTTGAGTTCATCGAAAACGGAGTTCGCATGCATCTTCTATGATGTTTTCGGTGTTGCAGGTTTTACCGGTCTTTTCCGAGGAAGGGTTCTCACCATTTTCTTATGGGCCTTTTGTCATTTGCTTCTTATTGATATTTCTTTGAAGATTGTGTTAGCCCTTGTCGCTAGCTTTCCAACAAACTTGGTTTCATCGAATTCGGAGTCCATTTGCAAAAGTTGTGGCAGTTTTGGTGTTCTGAAAAGGTTGTAGCGGTACTACCGCGAATTGGAGCGGATGTAATTTTTTACTACCGCTCCAGAGTAGTACTACCGCGGATCCTACAGCGGTAGTACCTCTCCAGACCAAAAACTTGTCCCAAGTCTTGCGGTGGTAGGCCCGGATGTATTTTTTAGTACCGCTCGCAAGCAGTAGTACCGCTACCATTTGCGGTAGTACCGTGAGGACGAGCGGTAGTACCGCTCCGGCGGTTCTTCTGGCCTTTTGCCTCCTCGTTGTTGTTTTTCAAAGGGGTACTTTCGCCC
This sequence comes from Triticum dicoccoides, assembly GCF_002162155.2. Lineage (NCBI taxonomy): Eukaryota > Viridiplantae > Streptophyta > Magnoliopsida > Poales > Poaceae > Triticum > Triticum dicoccoides. The sequence goes on along the minus strand of NC_041392.1, from coordinate 282,394,309 downwards.
TAGCGGTAGTATCGCTCTGTGCGGGCTGTGAGCATAACGGTTGGGTTTTTCCCCACCTATAAAAGGGGGTCTTCTTCCCCAGTGAACCTTATCCTTTGAGCTCGTGTTCTTCCCCCATTGTTGACCTTCTTCGAGCTTTCTAACTCTCAATCCCTCCAATGATTCTTTCTAGTTCTCGAGGGAAAAGAGAGAGGATATCTAGATCCACGTTGCCACCAATCACCTTCTCCTCTTTGTGAGGGGAACCCCTTGGATCTAGATCTTGGAGTTCTTGGTGTTCTCCTTCTTGTTCTTCCTCTCATTTTCCTCCCTAGCATTAGTTGCTTCGGTGGGATTTGAGAGAGAAGGACTTGGGCACTCCGTGTGCCCTTGCCATTGCATTTGGTGCATCGGTTTGAGTTCTCCACGGTGATATGTGGAAGTGAAGTTTGAGAAGCTTATTACTCTTGGGTGTTTGGGCACCCTAGAGCTTGTTCCTCTTGGGTGCCTTGGCGCCCTAGACGGTTGGTGTTGTTCGGAGCTCAATCATTGTGGTGTAAAGCTCCGGGCAAGCATCGGGGTCTCCAATTAGGTTGTGGAGATCGCCCCGAGCAATTTGACGGGTACCGGTGACCGCCCCCAAGGGTTGCCAAAGTGTACGGGTTCGGTGTACGCCCCCAAGGGTTGCCATTTGTACGGGTTCGGTGACCGCCCTCAAGGGTCCCTTAGTGGAATCATGGCATCTTGCATTGTGCGGGGGCGTGAGGAGATTATGGTGGCCCTATGGCTTCTTGGGGAGCATTGTGCCTCCACACCGCTCCAAACGGAGATTAGCATCCGCAAGGGTGTGAACTTCGGGATACATCATCGTCTCCGCGTGCCTCGGTTATCTCTTACCCGAGCTCTTTACTTATGCACTTTACTTTGTGATAGCCATATTGTTTCTTATCATATATCTTGCTATCACCTAGTAGTTTATCTTGCTTAGCATAAGTTATTGGTGCACATAGGTGAGCCTAGTTGTCGTAGGTTTTGTGCTTCACAAATTAAGCGCTAGGTTTATTCCGCATTTGTTCAAGCCTAAACCGTAATTATTTTAAAACCTTCTGGTTGCATCGTATACAACTCTTCTTCCATAAATCCATTCAGGAACGCAGTTTTTACATCCATCTGCCAAATTTCATAATCATGAAATGCGGCAATTGCTAACATGATTCGGACAGACTTAAGCATCACTACGGGTGAGAAGGTCTCATCATAGTCAATCCCTTGAACTTGCCGAAAACCTTTCGCAACAAGTCAAGCTTTGTAGACAGTAACATTACCGTCAGCGTCAGTCTTCTTATTGAAGATCCATTTATTCTCAATTGCTTGCCGATCAACGGGCAAGTTAACCAAAGTCCACACTTTGTTCTCATACATGGATCGCATCTCAGATTTCATGGCTTCTAGCCATTTTGCGGAATTTGGGCTCACCATCGCTTCTTCATAGTTCGTAGGTTCATCATGATCTAGTAGCATGACTTCCAGAACAGGATTACCGTACCACTCTGGTGCGGATCTTACTCTGGTTGATCTACGAGGTTCGGTAGTAACTTGATCTGAAGTTTCATGATCATTATCATTAGCTTCCTCACTAATTGGTGTAGGTGTCACATAATCCAGTTTCTGTGATGTACTACTTTCCAATAAGGGAGCAGGTACAGTTACCTCGTCAAGTTCTACTTTCCTCCCACTCACTTCTTTCGAGAGAAACTCCTTCTCTAGAAAGGATCCATTCTTAGCAATGAATGTCTTGCCTTAGGATCTATGATAGAAGGTGTACCCAACAGTCTCCTTTGGGTATCCTATGAAGACACATTTATCCGATTTGGGTTCGAGCTTATCAGGTTGAAGCTTTTTCACATAAGCATCGCAACCCCAAACTTTCCGAAACGACAACTTTGGTTTCTTGCCAAACCATAGTTCATAAGGCGTCGTCTCAACGGATTTTGATGGTGTCCTATTTAATGTGAATGCAACCGTCTCTAAAGCATAACCCCAAAACGATAGCGGTAAATCAGTAAGAGACATCATAGATCGCACCATATCTAATAAAGTACGATTACGACATTCGGACACACCATTACGCTGTGGTGTTCCGGGTGGCGTGAGTTGCGAAACTATTCCACATTGTTTCAAATGTAGACCAAACTCGTAACTCAAATATTCTCCTCCATGATCAGATCGTAGAAACTTTATTTTCTTGTTACGATGATTTTCAACTTCACTCTGAAATTCTTTGAACTTTTCAAATGTTTCAGACTTATGTTTCATTAAGTAGATATACCCATATCTGCTTAAATCATCTGTGAAGGTGAGAAAATAACGATATCCGCCACGAGCCTCAACATTCATTGGACCACATACATCTGTATGTATGATTTCCAATAAATCCGTTGCTCTCTCCATAGTACCGGAGAACGGCGTTTTAGTCATCTTACCCATGAGGCACGGTTCGCAAGTACCAAGTGATTCATAATCAAGTGGTTCCAAAAGTCCATCAGTATGGAGTTTCTTCATGCGCTTTACACCAATATGACCTAAACGGCAGTGCCACAAATAAGTTGCACTATCATTATCAACTCTGCATCTTTTGATTTCAACATTATGAATATGTGTATCACTACTATCGAGATTCATTAAAAATAGACCACTCTTCAAGGGTGCATGACCATAAAAGATACTACTCATATAAATAGAACAACCATTATTCTCTGATTTAAATGAATAACCGTCTCGCATCAAACAAGATCCAGATATAATGTTCATGCTCAACGCTAGCACCAAATAACAATTATTTAGGTCTAATACTAATCCCGAAGGTAGATGTAGAGGTAGCGTGTCGACCGCGATCACATCGACTTTGGAACCATTTCCCACGTGCATCGTCACCTCGTCCTTAGCCAATCTTTGCTTAATCCGTAGCCCCTATTTCGAGTTGCAAATGTTAGCAACAGAACCAGTATCAAATACCCAGGTGCTACTGCGAGCATTAGTAAGGTACACATCAATAACATGTATATCACATATACCTTTGTTCACTTTGCCATCCTTCTTATCCGCCAAATACTTGAGGCAGTTCCGCTTCCAGTGACCAGTCTGCTTGCAGTAGAAGCACTCAGTCTCAGGCTTAGGTCCAGACTTGGGTTTCTTCTCCTGAGCAACAACTTGTTTGTTGTTCTTCTTGAAGTTCCCTTTCTTCTTCCCTTTGCCCTTTTTCTTGAAACTGGTGGTCTTATTGACCATCAACACTTGATGCTCCTTCTTGATTTATACCTCCGCGGATTTTAGCATCGCGAAGAGCTCAGGAATAGTTTTATTCATCCCTTGCATATTATAGTTCATCATGAAGCTTTTGTAGCTTGGTGGCAGTGATTGAAGAACTCTGTCAATGACACTATCAACAGGAAGATTAACCCCCAGTTGAGTCAAGTGATTATGATACCCGGTCATTTTGAGTATATGTTCACTGACAGAACTATTCTCCTCCATCTTGCAGCTATAGAACTTATTGGAGACTTCATATCTCTCAATCCGGGCATTTGCTTGAAATATTAACTTCAACTCCTGGAACATCTCATATGCTCCATGATGTTCAAAACGTCATTGAAGACCCGGTTCTAAGCCGTAAAGTATGGCACACTGAACTATCGAGTAGTCATCGGCTTTGCTCTGCCAGACTTTCATAACATCTGGTGTTGCTCCTGCAGCAGGCTTGGCACTTAGCGGTGCTTCCAGGACGTAATTCTTCTGTGCACCAATGAGGATAATCCTCAAGTTACGGACCCAGTCCGTGTAATTGCTACCATCATCTTTCAACTTTGCTTTCTCAAGGAACGCATTAAAATTCAACGGAACAACAACACGAGCCATCTATCTACAATCAAACATAGACAAGCAAGATACTATCAGGTACTAAGTTCATGATAACTTTAAGTTCAATTAAGCATATTACTTAAGAACTCCCACTTAGAAAAATATCCCTCTAATCCTCTAAGTGATCACGTGATCCAAATCAACTAAACCATGTCCGATCATCACGTGAGATGGAGTAGTATCAATGGTGAACATCAATATGTTGATCATATCTACTATATGATTCATGCTCGACCTTTCGGTCTCCGTGTTCCGAGGCCATATCTGTTATATGCTAGGCTCGTCAAGTTTAACCTGAGTATTTCGCGTGTGCAACTGTTTTTCATCCGTTGTATTTGAACGTAGAGCCTATCACACCCGATCATCACGTGGTGTCTCAGCACGAAGAACTTTTGCAACGGTGCATACTCAAGGATAACACTTATACTTTGATAATTTAGTGAGGGATCATCTTATAATGCTATTGTCAATCAAAGCAAGATAAGATGCATAAAAGATAAACATCACATGCAATCAATATAAGTGATACGATATGGCCATCATCATCTTGTACTTGTGATCTCCATCTCCGAAGTACCGTCATGATCACCATCGTCACCGGCGCGACACCTTGATCTCCATCGTAGCATCGTTGTCGTGTCGCCAATCTTATGCTTCCACGACTATCACTACCGCTTAGTGATAAAGTAAAGCATTACAGCGCGATTGTATTGCATACAATAAAGTGACAACCATATGGCTCCTACCAGTTGCCGATAACTCGGTTACAAAACATGATCATCTCATACAATAAAATTTAGCATCATGTCTTGACCATATCACATCACAACATGCCTTGCAAAAACAAGTTAGACGTCCTCTACTTTGTAGTTGCAAGTTTTACGTGGCTGCTACGGGCTTAGCAAGAACCGTTCTTACCTACGTATCAAAACCACAATGATAGTTTATCAAGTTGGTGCTGTTTTAACCTTCGCAAGGACCGGGTGTAGCCACACTTGGTTCAACTAAAGTTGGAGAAACTGACACCCGCCAGCCACCTGTGTGCAAAGCACGTCGGTAGAACCAGTCTCGTGTAAGCGTACGCGTAATGTTGGTCCGGGCCGCTTCATCCAACAATACCGCCGAACCAAAGTATGACATGGTGGTAAGCAGTATGACTTATATCGCCCACAACTCACTTGTGTTCTACTCGTGCACAACATCAACGCATAAAACCTAGGCTCGGACGCCACTGATGGGGAACGTAGTAATTTCAAAAAATTTCCTACGCACACGCAAGATCATGGTGATGCATAGCAACGAGAGAGGAGAGTGTTGTCTACGTACCCTCGTAGACCGGCAACGGAAGCGTTGACACAACATAGAGGAAGTAGTCGTACATCTTCCCGATCCGACCGATCCAAGTACCAAACGTACGGCACCTCCGAGTTCTGCACACGTTCAACTCGGTGACGTACCTCGAGCTTCGATCCAGCCAAGTGTCGAGGGAGAGTTTCGTCAGCACGACGGAGTGATGACGGTGATGATGTCCTACCGACGCAGAGCTTTGCCTAAGCACCGCTACGATATGACCGAGGTGGAATATGGTGGAAGGGGGCACCGCACACGGCTAAGGAACGATCACGAAGATCAACTTGTGTCATGGGGTGCCCCCTTGCCCCCATGTATAAAGTAGGGAGAGGGGGAGGTGCGGCTGGCCCAAGGTGTGCGCCTGGAGGAGTCCTACTCCCACCGGGAGTAGGACTCCCCCCTCTTGCCTTGTTGGAGAAGGAAGGGGGAAGGGAGAAAAAGAAAAGGGGGGCGCCGTCCCCCCCCCCCTTCCTTGTCCTATTCGGACTAGGGGGGAGGGGGTGCGTGGCCTGCCCTGGACGGCCCTCCTCTTCTGCCTTAGGGCCCATGTAGGCCCAATAACC
>NC_041392.1:282368720-282388212 GCF_002162155.2 Triticum dicoccoides | reverse complement strand
AATAACCCCCCCCCCCGGGGGGGGGTCCGGTAACCCCCTGGTACTCCGGTAAAATCCCGATTTCACCCGGAACGTTTCCGATATCCAAATATAGGCTTCCAATATATCAATATTTATGTCTCGACCATTTTGAGACTCCTCGTCATGTCCGTGATCACATCCGGGACACCGAACAACCTTCAGTACATCAAAACACAAAAACCCTAATTACGATCGTCACCGAACTTTAAGCGTGCGGACCCTACGGGTTCGAGAACTATGTAGACATGACCGAGACACGTCTCCGGTCAATAACCAATAGCGGAACCTGGATGCTCATATTGGCTCCTACATATTCTACGAAGATCTTTATCGGTCAGACCGCATAACAATATACGTTGTTCCCTTTGTCATCGGTATGTTACTTGCCCGAGATTTGATCGTCGGTATCTCAATACCTAGTTCAATCTCGTTACCGACAAGTCTCTTTACTCGTTCCGTAATACATCATCCCACAACTAACTTATTAGTTGCAATGCTTGCAAGGCTTGAGTGATGTGCATTACCGAGAGGGCCCAGAGATACCTCTCCGACAATCGGAGTGACAAATCCTAATCTCGAAATACGCCAACCCAACAAATACCTTCGGAGACACCTGTAGAACACCTTTATAATACCCAGTTACATTGTGACGTTTGGTAGCACACAAAGTGATCCTCCGGTAAACGGGAGTTGCATAATCTCATAGTCATAGGAACATATATAAGTTATGAAGAAAGCAATAGCAACAAACTAAACGATCAAGTGCTAAGCTAATGGAATGGGTCAAGTCAATCACATCATTCTCCTAATGATGTGATCCCGTTAAGCAAATAACAACTCATGTCTATGGTTAGGAAACATAACCATCTTTGATCAACGAGCTAGTCAAGTAGAGGCATACTAGTGACACTCTGTTTGTCTATGTATTCACACATGTATTATGTTTCCGGTTAATACAATTCTAGCATGAATAATAAACATTTACCATGATACAAGGAAATAAATAATAACTTTATTATTACCTCTAGGGCATATTTCCTTCACTACTTTCCAATTCGGGAGAAGGTACAATTACCTTATCAAGTTCTACTTTCCTCCCACTCACTTCTTTCGAGAGAAACTCCTTCTCTAGAAAGGATCCATTCTCAGCAATGAATATCTTGCCTTCAGATCTATGATAGAAGGTGTACCCAACATTTTCTTTTGGGTATCCTATGAAGACGCACTTCTCCGATTTGAGTTTGAGCTTATCAGGTTGAAACTTTTTCACATAAGCATTGCAACCTCAAACTTTAAGAAACATAAGTCGGAGGGACCAACAGAGAAGAACTCGGCGACGATTGCGGCGTCCATCGGAGCGGGGCCGATGTCACCAACGGTGGTCGGAGTAGACGAAGTGGTCGGAGTAGATGACGGCGACGCTGGCGACGGGCTGGTGCTTGGACGAAGGCCAAGGGGTGGACGGGCGGCGGCGGCTACGAAGGTAGCGGCAGCGGCGACCAAAGAAGAGTGGCGGCGGCGGCGAGGTTAGGAGTGCGGCGACGGTGCTCGAAGTAGGCGAGAAACCCTGACAGCGTGACGAAGACCAGCGCAGACGGTGGCGTTCCCGCGCCAAGGAAGACGGCATGGGGCATACCACGGGAGGTCGACGCGCTGTGACGGCGGAGCGGACCGCGACGCTACGGCCCGGGGGGCGACGCAGCGGCGGCAGGCGGGTCGGGGCGACGGGGACCGTGGGCCACGACGCTGCGGCCCGAAGGGGCGACACAATGGTGGTTCGCGAGTCGGTGCAACCGTGGGGACGACCTCGGGGCGGCGGCAGGGACCGCGTATCTCGACACTACGGCCCGAAGGGGCGACGCAGCGGCGACGGACAAGTCAATGCAGCCGGGAGGAGAACCACGAGGCAACGGCGCCGCGGCCCGATGGGGCGACGCAGTGGCAGCCCGATGCTCGATTGGTGGAGAGGCACGCTGAACTCAGGGACGATCTTCATGGGACCTGCGGAGGCGCGCGTAACCGACGGGTCAGGTCGGTCGCGCGACGAAGATGAGGCGGATAGCAGCGGCGAGCAGGTGATCAAGCCGATCGCGCGCGAGATCGGGGACGCCGGTTGGTGGAGGCGTGGTGGCGGTGGAGTCCGAGATGAAGCCGGCGACGACGGACGACGTGGGACGTCGTGCGGACGAGCTTGTCAGCACCGGTACCCGGGCTGCCAAAGCAACGCCGGCGCCCGGGCAGCGAGACCCGAGCGACCAACGGAGCAGCAACGCCCGAGTTGAGGCAGCCGACGAGCCTGACACAGCCATCCCGACGCAACCGTGGACGAGGCCGGCGAGGTAGACCGCCGGGCCGCCGTGCAGACGCGGCGGAGGCGGGGTGATGTGGATCGATGGGCGGGCCGGCGTGCGAGCGACGGTTATGATTAGCCATCGCATGGTGCGAGGCCGCCGGGTCGGGGCGATGCAGGTGTCTCGATCGAAGCAGGGCGATGACGGTCGGCGCAGGGCGACGGCGGACCGACGCACGGACGACGGCTGGCCCTGATGGGCCGCCTCGGCGCGCGCGGCCACCGGGTCGGAGGAGAGGCCGGCTGGTCGCGCCGGGGTCGGAATAGAGGCGCTCGGGGTCGACGGCGGCGGTGGGCGACGCAAACCGATCAAGAATAGATCGGAAAACCAAAAAGAAACCGCGCGATCAAGATGACCGGCGGGAGAGAGAAAACACTAGAGCAATGCTCGGGGAAAAGACTCTCTAAGGCAGCCGGTCAACACGACCGGCGGATGAACTCTAGGTACGGGCGACGCGGCCCCCAGCGACGGTCATGGAGACCGACCGCCCCAGGGACGACGTATGGGTGCGGAAGCGGCGGTGGCAAGGGTCTAGAATCGAGTTGCGATAGATATCATGTTGAAAAAGAGAGAGTTATATTGATGAAATTGTTTTTTTATTGCTTGAGCCTCGTGCATACACACACACACACACACACATATATATATATATATATATATATATATATATATATATATAATGTTATCTTGAAGTACAAATCCTATGATATCCTACGTTTCTTAAATAACAACGATACTCAACAGGATCTGCTGAACCTATGTGTATTTTTTAGACCCAGGCTTTTTTGCGAACATTGCAGAGAGCCTACACTTGCAAGCTTTTTTTGCGAATATTGCAGAGTTATCGAGAGCCTGTATCCATGCGGTGCCGCTCCCAGTCCCGCCTCTTCCCAGAAAATCCCACGGAAAAGTTTCCCCTCTTCCATCCAATCCAAGCTTCCGGAGGTAATAATCTGCCACGCATCTCGCATTTCTGTTCAAATTAGGGTTCAATTTCTCACGTCTTTAGTGCAGGTTCCTCTCCTCTCCACCGAGTTCGAGCAGCCGCGGCAGCAGCAGCCGCGTGCCGGCGCGCGGCGGCGGCAACCAGGACACCGACGCTAGGTCATACACGAAGCGGAGGGCATGCCGTTGCTGACTTACAACGGGGGCTTCGTCGTGGTCTTAGTTCCTGCTGAACGTCTATGTTCTTGTTCTTGTTACATACACAAATCCCCTAAAAACAATCCTGTCATTAGATCGCTGAGTTCCATCCAAACTGGGCAATGATGGAAGCCAAATATCACAATTCGTTAAGCATTTGATATGCTGCATTACCATTGCCATTTGCATTGCAAGATGATATGCCTGCCACTCAGAATAAACCTTTTGATACGCTTTTACACATTCTACTCACATGTACATTTTGCAATTTGATCTGTTCATCAACATGGCTATAACAACAATCCTGTAAGGCTGCACTAGTAGTACATATACAAATTCTCACACAAATCATGTGGTTATTTACACACCTCATCTTGCAGCAGCAAAGTCCTTGTGGTCTTGTGCTTATTTATGATTGGGTGTTTCTCTTCTCTTACCTTTATACAATTATAAGTGATGTACCGATTAGTGTATTTGCAGTTCGTAGTTCAGTCTGTCCATGCTACCTCCGCTGGAACTTTAGGTGCTTGATGAAGATGAAGAAGAGGAAGGCGAACAGGGCGATGATGGCCAGGTGCAGGCATGTGACAAGGTTGAAGTAGCGGTTCTCGAGGCCAAGGTAGCCCTCGAGGAACTCACGCACCGTCTGGTCCGGTTGCCCCGGCACACGGATCAGTTCTGTCCGGTCGCCCAGCTGTGAGAACATGAGCCCGTACACTGTCCATGCTGCTGGGTTAGCCCAGTACACCCACCTCCACCATATCGGGATCAGCTGCATCCACATTGCCACATTGTTGTTGTTCATTAGGTTAGGCATGCACACCTATCCTCTTTTTTTAATTATTATTGATTGTTATCTTTCAGGAAAAGTCCAAATCTGGATTAAATGTGCAACATATGGTTGGTTTATATAGGAATTAAATGATGCCCAATTTGACTATGTTCTCTCTAGTTAGCGTTCTCATTAAAGTGAAAAGGTTAGGGGGTTAATTGACAGAGTGAGACTAGTACCTCTCTCCCAATGATGAAGCCGGAGAAGACGTTCCAAAAGATGAAGATAAGGAAGGACAATCCGGCAGCTATCTCAAGGTTAGGTGTTAATGCGACTGTCATCATCCCGTAGAGTGTGTAGTACATGAAGCTTAGCACCATGTAAAGAACAAACCAAAAGAACTTGACGGCTGTCATCTCGAACCCAATCATTGGGTATACGATTGATGCGAAGATGAGCACTTGGACAAGCATGTAAGGCAATTCAATTGCCATCTGCAAACAGAAATCCAGCATCGGAGTTTAGAAAACATATGCCAATCATTTTAGGTCCAGATTATTTGTTTTACTTTTGAAGAGAATGATAAAGTAGTATTACCTGAGCTATGGCATAGGCCAAGGTACAGTACATGCCTGCTGCCTTTTCTCGGTAAAGAACAACTCTCTCCATTGCCACAACTGGCTGTAAGATGCTGCAATTCATGAAGCCCAGAAACAGTGCTGATCCATATACAACCCCTAGTATGTTGAATACATCTTGCTCCCGTTTTCTGTTGCATAGGAATACAAAGTTATGAGCTAATTGAGGCATGATAAGCTTGCATGAAAGAAAATTATCTCGCTTGTCGTCATTCCTGCTTACATGGTTGAGCCAATTTTCCAGAATACAATTCCAAACATAATTGATACAGCAAACGTGTTTAGGAACCGAACAACATTGTGTTCTGAGTTTTTCCAGTATGCACATCTTTGTTTCCACAGGCAAGCCATGCACTGCGCCCTAAAGTTCTGCCAATATCCTGGGGGAAAATGTAGATCCACGGTGTTTGGCGCTGGTTGGCCCAGCTCTTCAATTAGAAGCATGTTCTCCCTGCAGAAACAAGGTACATATTCATTTTGTTTTATCTTTTCCCCTATTGCTCAAACCAGTTTAACAGTACAATTTCTGTAGCTTTATGATTATCTGGCTTACCTGTACAGGGAGGAGCTCCGGTAAATTTCTGCATAGTCCACTCCAGTCACATATTCTGTTATGTGTGAACTTATATCCAACACCCATGCTGCTGGGTTTTGTCCCTCTTTTATTCTAGGAACACCAGGTATAGCCTGTGACAAAGAAATTTTAGTATTTTCGTCTCCATCTTGTGTATAGATGTTGAATATCAGACAATCTTACCTCGAAATACTTGATCATGTTGCTAGATAGCGGACCTAATGAACCACTGTATATGATTTGACCACCTCTTTTCATAAGCAAAAGCTGCATTTAGTCAAATTGAACTCAAGTTTAGAAAGGTAATTCTGTAGTACTTATACATAATCATATAAAAGGCTAATTGATTATCATTAGTAACTATTTGTGAGCTATTAACAGAAGGGAACCCAGGGTGTAAGGGCTATTTGTATTTGATGCTTTATTTATGAAAAAATTATGCTGGTTTGCTTTTGTGTAATGAGTAGTTCAATACTCTTTTCGGTCTCTTGGTCTTGACACCACATGACCATGCTTTTCTTTTGATATATTTAAAATTTATATTTAATCTTACCTCATCAAAAGATTCAAATATCCCAATGCTTGGTTGATGAATTGTGCAGACTACAGTTCGTCCAGTGTCTACTGTCTTTCTTACTGTTCTCATCACAATTGCTGCAGCACGGGCATCCAAGCCAGTGGTTGGCTCGTCCATGAATATAATGGAAGGACTAGCTACCAGCTCCACTGCTATTGTTAGCCTTTTTCGCTGCTCAGCTGACAGGCCAGTTGCTCCTGCTATTCCCACCATGGCATTCTTCAGTCCAGTCAATTCAACTAGGTCCATTACTTCATCTATAAACATCTGAAACATGTTTGTAGGGAAATCTTGTTAGATCTATTGTTATATATTAGCTTCAAAGATGATAAAGATTGCAAAAGGTCAATGCTTATACATCTCTTTGGCGAGAGTTAACGTTCGAAGGAAGTCGAAGCCATGCTGAGAACTGTAGTGACTCATGCACAGTGAGGTTAGGGGAGTGAATGTCACTCTGTTCACAGTAGCCCGAGATCCTTGAGAATGTGTCCTGCTTCTTTGGGTATCCTGCTATCCTAATAGTACCTTCAATATATCCTCCAGTTTTTCTTCCAGCCAAAATGTCGAGCAATGTTGTCTTTCCAGCACCAGTGATCCCCATCAGAGCTGTTAACACCCCTGGCCTGAAAACACCGCTGACATCTTGCAGCAGTTGAAGCTTTTTCTCTGTTACTCCATACTTAATCATTTCCTGGTGGAAGATATGCATACGTTTGGTCAAACGTGACTGGAAATGAAATGGATGCAAGTATTCAGTAAGGCACTATGTGCTCAAGATGTTACCTTAGGCATGTCAACAAAATAGTTGATATGATCAAATACAAGGGAAAGAGGCTGAAACGGGAGGGCAACTTGACCAGTTGATGCATTGCGAGTTCCAACTTTTTGTTTCTTACACTCCGTTTTTGTCTTCGTGGAATCGATATTAACTTGATGCTTGTGTGGAGCTACAAATTATGAACAAATATGATGATTTTGTTTGCATTTATGTTTCAATACTTATGAGGATTTTGATAGCTTTGGTATACATACAGTTCATGAACTCTAGTGCAAATATAGTGAGGATGTTGAGGACCAGCGAGAATCCAAATAAAATGCCGACACAAATCCAGTACCAATGCCACTCTGTGAGCAACCCCCTGATCTTGAGGATAGCTTCACCAACTGTTTTAGCATTTGCATAGTAAAATTCCTGTCAGCATGAAAAATCATCATCAGGTCATAACTAATTGCACGGGTTATGTACATTGGATCAAGAATGTTAGTTGAAACAATTGCTTACAATAGCCCATCTTTCATCAAGGAACTCATTTAGGGCAACAGCATTCTGTGCATAGGTGAATGGGGATGTCCAGTATCCCCACTGCAACCATGGTTGGAGGTTATCTGTTTCAATGTACAAAACTGTTAAGCATCTTCGTTGCACAAGTACTCATACATCTTACGTTATTCTGAGCTAAAACATCTAACCTTTTGATATGACAAAGCCTCCAAATATGTAGATTGCTATGAGAGCTGCAGTGCCTAGCATGTTGGCCATTACTTGCGTCCTTCCTATTGCCGCTAAGAAACGATAGAGGCCCATTGACATTTGATGCATGGCAAAAAGTACCAAAAACTGCTGGATGAATCTGCAAGAAGCAAGGTAACTCGTTCTGTTATTCCAGCTTATTCAAATATTTTGCTCATTAGATATTGAATTGACTAGGAGGGGTACCTGAGAAAGGAAGGTGCGTAGCCAATCACATAGTAGGTTAAGCTGGTCCACAGACCTGTCTCTAGAAGTGACATTGGGAGGCTGATAAGGAATACCGAAGAAAGAAGTGCCCATCCTGGCAATGCTAGTAACTCTCTTTGCTTGTAGAAAGTGGGGAGTCGCTTTATTGTCATTCCAATTTCAGTCATGCCATTGAAGTTTACTATCACAACAGCCATAAAGAGTGATCCCATGTACTTATTGGCATCGAGTACAGTTTTATGGTTCATATTTGTTCGAAGGAAAACCGTTGAGATCACCAAAGCCATAACAGTTATCTGTACAGTCTTAAATATATGAAGTGGGGAGTTTCTTTTAAGAAGCAATACTTCCCTTGAAAAGCATGCCTTGAAAATATTCCATCTAGAGATCCTGCGAGTTGCACTTGTTATAATCTCCTTTCTCTTTCCTGTATTGTTTGTCTTGCAGAGATCGTCTTTCGCAGGTTGTGGGAGATAGGATGAACGAAAAGATTCTGCAAATTTTTCGATTGACCGGTATTGATACTTATTTTCATCACCAATCCAGTATTGCTTTTGATCCATCTTCGAGGTTACCTGGTCAAATGAAGAAAAGTTGCTGTCAGTTACTTGCATTATTATGCACGAACAAGTACATATAACATAATAGTGAATTTTGTGGATGGAATTGCAACTCATGTACTGCATGCTACATTGTTACTTTCTGATATTTATTGACTGGTTGCCCTTAAGTTAGCAATATAGATTTATTCAGTAGTTCCCTCTTATTAGAGTTTATAATCTAGTACCTCTTGAAGGAAATCAGCTACATTCTTCCTGCTGGGGCATTTGAATCCCATAATTTCAAAGAAACCAGTAGCATTTTCTCGAGGACCATGATATACAATTTGCCCCTCGCATAAAAGGATTATGTCGTCAAATAATTCCAACGTCTCAGGAGGTGGTTGAAGCAAGGAAATAACCACAGTGAGATCCATCAGATGAGCCATTTGTTGGAGAAACTTTACGATCTCGTATGTGGTGGAGCTATCTAGACCTGTTGATATGTCATCCATAAAGAAGCATCTTGCTAGACCAACTAGCATCTCTCCTGCATTAGTGAATTCATCTTAAAAATATAGCAACAATGACAAATTGATAAAAGAAAACCACTGTTGATTACATCGTCAATATTTATAGTTGTTAACTTTGGTACTGGCACCATCGTCTGTATAACTGGCATATTCGTAAGCAGAATAGGCTATGGAAAATATATATTATAAATGCAGCACATTGCAGTGTGGGTACCTTCCAGCAATCTACTTAATTTCTAGTTACATCTGACATATTCGTAAGCAGAATAGGCCATGGAAAATATATATTATAAATGCAGCACATTGCAGTGTGGGTACCTTCCAGCAATCTACGTAATTTTTAGTTACATCTGACATATTCAGAGTTGCCCTTATTCAGTAGAATAAATATCATCCTCAAATTATTTTTTCTGGAGAACAATAGAGAGTTCAGCAGGAAGAGAGCATTCTGTAATATCGTGACCGGCTCACTACAAAAGTAAACGCATACTGTTTTCATAGTCCATTTAATCGAACATGTCAAGAAATTATGGTGTCATTTTGACATTTTGTTACTTTACAATCTTTTCATTGTGGGTTTAACTAGGATCTTTGTTTCATCAAGCAATACTGTACAAAATATAAGTTGTTGAGGTGATAAATTTTTTATTGGGCCAAGGACTATAACATAAACCCTTTCTTTTATTATGAAATAAGGTCGCATTAGAAAATGCACTCTATAAAGTGGGAACAGAGGGTGATAAGAGGAACAAGATACATAGTAAACACTATAGAATCCTTACCAATCGTGGCTCTCTTTTTTTGTCCTCCTGATATGCCTCTTCTCATCTCATCCCCCACTAGGGTATCTGCACACTCGGACAAACCAAGTATCTGCATTTGCACAAAGTTTGTGATTATGTTATGAAGACAAATGTATAAATTGAAAAGTTACGAATTTACCTTGATAATATAGTTTGTTGTAAGGTTGCTTCCTTCTCCGAAGGTGGTAGCCTGCAGAAAACAGATTTAAGCAATTGGGGGAACTGGATTCCAGTTTTACCAAAATTGGCGGAAAATAAACTTAGTAACCTTAATAAACGAGTCAAGATCTTGGTCCACTTTGTTGATGACACCCTTTTTCCTTCTTATTGCTTCTCCCAGCATCTCTAAGGCGACCATTTCAAACAGGAATTTTGCATTAGTCTTTATGTCATGCAAAGGGAAAAAAACCTTGAAAGGAGTGCTTCTTAATTTTCAGTGTCTGGGTTTGGTTATAAATTAGCTCATTCATATACACGGGAACTAAAGCTATATCCCCATACCCAAGAGGGTGTCTCACCAAATTCATTATTGGTTCCCAACATCTTGGAAGAGAAATCAATCGTCTCTCTGACGGTCATCTCAGCATGATGAAGATCATACTGGCTAATGTAGGCATGCAGGTATTGAGGTGTTGAGGAATTCACTTCTTCTCCATTGTACATGACCTTTCCTTTGAGCTATTAAGAGATGTGATATCAAGAAAAAAACAATGCTGGTTAATCAATGATTGTCTTGTTAGTAAGTGGTTTCGGTGGCAAGTAGATAACTCAGTGTACCTTCAAAGAAGAATCCAACTTTCCTGCCAATGCTTTTAAAAAAGTAGTTTTCCCAGAACCAGGTGCTCCTAGAAGAAGTGTCATCCTGATTATGTAACGGGATCACAAAGATTCAGCATGTTAGGTGAATAATAAATTAATGAATGATGAACTCCTGATATGGAGCGTTACATGTTTTTCAGTGGAACACTTACTCTGAGATAAACAGTATCAACCATTATCGATTTAGTAAAAAGTAGAGCTGCTTACCGTGATGGACGAATTGTCCCGCTTGCTCCATTTATAATTTTGATAGGTTTTTTCCTTGTGGTACACATGTGTGAAGATGTTGCCAATTCCTGCACAACAAACAATTTTAGAACTATGATTTCAAATGTGACTTGCCGAACAGTATCCATATTAAATGGAACTTCTGGATTTAAACATACATATGTGATACTATAGAGATGTTAAACTGCATGAAAACATGCACTGTCGCTTTGGATGCAGGGGCTGGAGATGTGCTTTGATCTCCATTCGTTGTTAGATTGTTTTGGTCAAATTATACTAGGTTGATGTACACTATCAACTTGCTAGCCCCAAGGACTATTGGTGCACTCTTTATTTTCTCTATCTGTTGTCAGGCATACCTGGTCGTTTTCCTTTCTATGGGGTGTTGTGACTTGCAAAGAAATCTACCTGCTTGTCGTTTGGCGTTACAGTTTCCAACCTTCTGTGCAGGTAATCGTGGATTACTTTGGCTGTGTTAGGGGCGTTCTCAGGCTCGCTCTACTGTGTAGGAAATGCTGGCGCGTGCTGTTCATCTCATGAGAAATCAACTAGCAAGGTAAAAATCTGCTTAGGCTATCAGATGCTGTCAAAACGAATCTTGGCTAAACTGCTCGAGGTAGTTAGTGACAGAACACTTTTCAGAGTTTCCACAAAAATGTGTAGATTACTGCCAGTGCATAATCAACATTCATACCCCCAAGGCCCCAAGGGATACAATCCATATTTATTTGTTTATATATATTTGAATCCGCCAACCACTAAAAATAACGCAACTCTAATTATGCTTAGTTGATCAATGCTGTTCTATTTTCGTATTGTTGTTCTTAAGAAAGTTGGTTAACTAGGGAAGGCAGTAGCGTTAACTCTTCAGTCAACTGCCTCACTTAGGAGTAATCTTTTTTATATTTAGCTGTACTGCTGTAGCAACACGGCAATTAGTTTTGACGTTTTTGGCCTCACTTAGGAGTTAGTATCTTTTTTCTTTTCTTTCTTTGAGTGATGTGATGTGATCACAGAGACGTATGGGACCAGCGTTTGATCTGTTTCTTCCTTTTTTCTTTCCTCGTCATGGCAAAGGAACAAGACTGCATTAAAGCCGTTGCCGTAGCTGCTGTCGTCTTCTACACCGAATGCTACCTCAGGAATGGCCACGCTACGCTCATGAAAATTGTAAAGACCAGGTACCAAAATGGAAAATTCCCCAGGCTAGATCTGTGCTGTGATGGTTGTGCTGTCCAGAAGACCCTGCCTACAGTCCAACGATATACTACTCCCTCATAATGTAAGATATTTTTTGACACTATGATACGGTACCAATGACGGAGCTAATGAAGGATCTCAGGGGGGCAAATAGAAAATATGCAACTTTGAGGGGGCCAAATGAGTGCACTCTACTAAATTTGAGCCTTCACGAAGAAATTTCCTTCACTAATTAGCAATGGCCGGGGGGCAGCGGCACCCCAAGTAATACATGTAGCTCCCCTGTATGTATGGGACGGAGGGAGTAGCTCTGTTTATGGTAGGCTTAGTTGGGGCCAACCTATTTGTACCAACATTTCTTTTAGCAACTATAGTATCTGTGTAAACATATGATCATGTTTTTTTTTCTTGATGGACATAACGCCATGTTTAGTGTATATATCAGTGTATTACAACAAACTGAACCAGTACTCTGTCTTGTGATTAAATAAGACTTGGCTAAACCAATTTCAAAAATAAAAAAAGAGACTTGGCTAAACCAAAGCAGTACTAAAAAAACGATGGCCTTATTGGAGAGAGAGATACTTGGATGCTGTTTCTTTCTTCGGTAGACGGGCTTACCTATCCATCAATTCAGCCGCGGGTCGACGAAGGAAACAGGAGTATGTCTCATGATGTCAACGGGATAGCGGGATGAGCCAGCTAAAATACTCGAGCCATGAATTCCATTTTGAGCGAGAATTTGGTGTCCCTTTTCTCTCACCGTTAGATTCCGATCCTAGGTGCTAGTTTTCTTTTTGTTGATGATAAGGCGGTATGGTTCTTTCCCAGGGAAATGAAGAGGGCTAGGCTAAACATCATTTGATGCACTTTCATGACTTCATCCAGACGTGGGGCCCAAGCAGATGGGTGTTGGTAGTTGGGACGCATGAAACATCGGCATGTGGGTGCGCGCTGTGAAAAGATTTGCCAGTCATTTTTACAATTTTTCAAAATTAGGCTGAAAAACTGAAAAATTTTAACATGCAAATTCCATCGGTTTTTGGTGCAGAACTAGCAAATTTGCAGTTTACAGTAATATTAGAAATCTGAGAAATTTGCCGCAAAATTCTTTTTCTTTTCATCATCCTCTTCTTCCACAAAATGTGCTTTTTGAAGACCTAAGTACCGCCAGTTGACTTGTGCGCGTCGGTCAAGTGCCTGCATATTAAGAGGCTTGGCCGGCCACGTACCATTGATCGTACGAGACCTGCGTACTAGACCTGCAGCGGCTACCAATGGCTATCGGAGAGAAAAATCTACCATGGCACTGCGGCTGCCAATGCTATCCACACCATGGTACTGCGGCTGCAAGCCTGCAAGTGTTCATTCGTACGTCCTAGTTTATAAGCCATCTTTATATTTTGTGTTAAATTTTGACTAGAGATTTAATTAATAAAATATTAATACATGTCACTGAAAACTATATCGTTGAATTCATATTTAAACATAGTTTTTAATTATATTATTTTTTATGACATGCATTAACATTTTGTTAATTAAATTTAATGTCAAAATTTGATACAAAATATAATGGAAACTAATAAATCAGGACGGAGTTAGTAAGACGTTATTGGAGTAGTGAACACCGGATGAACGTTTGGTACTATATGGTTTCCATAGCACCGGATGATTTCCATTCCATTTCTGCCGTTTTTCTTCACTGCCAGATGCAGATGCTGGATCTGGATGGAGGGTTTCCCCTCTCTCTGAAAATACTTGTCATCAAAATGGATACAAATTGATGTATCTAAAACTAAAATACATCTAGATACATTCCCTTTGATCCATTTTGATGACAAGTATTTTTGGACGGAGGGAGTATATAGCAACTTATCTATTTTCTTAACTAACAAACTGGTATTTATTTTTCAGAAAAGAAAAGAAAAAACAGGTGTTTCTTCTCAGCGAAGAGACAAACAAGTGCCGCTAGCTGATCCAAGCACTGCTTGATCTCACTTGGTTGGCTAAAAAAAAGCACCGCTTGACGATCTCACAACCCCCTGTACGTGTCTCACCAGATCTCCCTTGGCTGCAATGCATATCCCATGCATGCATCCACTATACGTATGTCCAAGCGCTTTTTTTCTTTTGCAAATAATAACAGCACGAGGATGAGGATATTTATATGCAACATACGTATATACCTGGGCGGCGTTGACGGCGCAGTTGAGCAGCGTGGGCAGCGCGCGGCGGCCCACGCGCACGTCGGCCTCCACGGTGAGCTCCTCGAAGCGCACCTCCACCTTGGCGGCGTCGACCCCCAGCCTGCGGGGCAGCATGCAGCTTACACTCATTAATTAATCAGTCAGTTTATTATGCTGCCGGCCGGAAGAATCTCCTACGTATTGCATCTCCTCTTGCATTTATTTGTGGTTTCGTCTGGGAAACTCTCAGCTCGAACTGATCGCCCGACAAAACCGGCCGATCCTGCATGCGGCCCGCATGATCGAGAAGCCAGGCACACACGTACTACGTACAGATCGCTGCATCATATGCATACGCACCTTTCCTTCTTCTCGCGGAGCATCTGGAGGAAGCCGCGGTTGTCCTCATGGGTGAGCGGCGGCGGCGGCCTGGCGCTCACCCCCGACGCCGGCGGCGCCTGCTCGGCCTCCCAGCTCTGCTCCATCCTCCTCCTCCTCCTCTCGTTCTACCTCGGCTGGCTTCGCGAGCAACGCCGGCGGTGCCTGCTAGCTAGCTTGTCCTAGACGGCGGGTGAATGGGCGCGCACATACATGGACATGTAGCTTCGCTCTACCAGAAGGAAACGAGATGCTAAGAGATGGTAGTAGTAGAAGTATAAGAAGCAAAGGAAGATATATTTGGCGTTGCGTTTAAAGGTGTTGGTGCTACCCAATCCCACAGTCATATATATAGCGGAGTTCTACGGCCCAACGCCACTCCAGCCATTACTCCATGCACATCCCATTTAATTTCAAGGACACCTTCTTCCCCCCCTTTTTTTCCTTTTCTTGGACACGCTCTGGTCGATTCGGTTATATCCTTAATTGTACACGTATGACGGTATTAGTATTGGGCAGCAAGTCATTTCAAATAATCTATATATGGTGCAAGAGATAAACGCACGTAGTACTGTGCAGTCATGCATGCAGGCACATTCAAAAGGTAATTACGGATTAAGTATGCAAAACAAAGACGGCTATTTTAACCTTATGTTTTGACGGTTAAGCGATAACTGCGCGCATGTGGCAATGATGTTGGTGATCACGACCATGCCGGCGCCGGTCCATGAATGCTATTCCTAGCCAAGGTTGCGCTGTACAGTAGCATGCATGTCACTGGTGTCTGGTCTGAATCTAGAATCTTCAATGCATCACCACTTCTTTCACGTCCCCAAGGACAAGCTCCTCCTCGCAGCACTGTTTTAAGTCTAGTCATAGTGAGGTGTACCGAAAAAGACTTTCGCCCCGCTTTATAAATAAAGCAAACCGTCACAGAACACACATACAAGGACTAGTTCAGACGCACACACCCAGGTCTCACAGACAAGTACGAAGGTTTTGCTGAGGGCACAACTCAACAAGCCCAAAACACAAAAAGAAAAAAAGCCGGAGAGCCAAATAAGCGACTAGTCGGGTTCCGGCGGCGGTGGCGGGGGCGGCGGAGACAGGCGGACGGCCATCGAGCGGAGGTCGGCGATGAAGGCAGAGATGGCGTCGCGGTCCTGGGGGCGGCTAAGCGGCCGTCAAAGCTGCACGAAACCAGATCATTTGAAGATAGTGTCAGTAGCCATTCGAAGAGGAGCGCGTTGGATCACAAGCTTATTGCGGATCGTCCATAGGGTCCAAGCGATGACTCCAATCTCAAGCCACCTAATGTGGCGAGAAGTCAAGGGGGAGGACTGGAGCTCGTCATATAGGTCGGCGAAGTTGGTGTGATACCAAGTTCCACCCACCACGTCACGGAAGCAGCTCCACACGAATTGCGCGGACACGCGGGAGAAGAAGATGTGATTCGAGTCTTCGGGGATGCCGCAAAGCGGGCAGAGGCCGGAGCCCGGACCATTGCGCTTGCGAACCTCGACGCCAGACGGGAGCCGACCGCGAATCCACTGCCACATGAAGATCCAGATTTTCAGGGGCAGGCGGATGGACCACACCGTCGAAAGGGGGGAGGGGCGGAGGAGGGAGCGATTGCCTGGTACAGAGATTTGGTGGAGAATTGGCCCGATGGTTCGAGCCGCCATCTCACCTGGTCCGGGCCACTGTCCACCACAGGCTCGTGGAGAGCAACACAGTCCAGTAACTCACGCCAAGCGGCGGACTCCGGGGGGCCAAAAGGCCTCCGGAAAGCAAGGCGCCCTAGGCCAATAAGGGACCTCTCAATAGAGATCAAGGGTTCTACTGCGATGGAGAAGAGGTCGGGAAAGCGCACAACGAAGGGGGAATCTCCAGCCCATCTGTCAAACCAGAAAAACGTGGCCGATCCGGACCCCACCGAGATGGATGTCCCGATGCGAAGGACAGGGAGCAGCTTGACGACCGACTGCCAGAACTGCGAGCCACCAGATCTCTGACAAAAGGCAAGTGGCTGACCACGCAGGTACTTGTTCCGGATGATGTCAAGCCAGAGGCCACCATGGCCTTGCAAGATGCGCCAGAGCCAGCGGGGTAGAAGGGCGATATTCATGCGCTTGGAGCACATGATCCCAAGGCCTCCTTGATCCCTAGGCTTGCAGATGTTAGGCCAGCTAACCATATGGTATTTCTGCTTATTGTTGTCGCCTGCCCAATAAAAGCGAGACTGAACTTTGGCGATCTCATGGTGCAGAGTCTCGTGAAGGCTGTAGAAGCTCATGAGGAACAGGAGGAGACTGGAGAGGGATGAGTTAATGAGAATGGTCCGAGCCGCCTTTTACAACCATCTACCCTGCCAAGGCTCGATGCGCGTTTGAAGCTTGGTCACAGTCGGGCGCAAGTCCGCGACGGTGAGCCGAGAGTCGCTTATGGGCGTTCCTAGGTAGGTCGTGGGAAAGGAGCCGAGGTGACAGTTAAGTCGGTTGGCAATGGCAAGGGACTCAGCCGGAGAGTAGCCCATCATCATCACATCACTCTTGTCGAAGTTTATCTTAAGGCCAGACATTTGTTGAAAGCAGAGGAGAAGGAACTTAAGGTTGGAGATATCCGACTCCGAGTCTTCGACCATGATCATGGTGTTGTTGGCATACTGGAGGAGGGAGATCCTAGAGCCGCCAGCCAGGTGGGGAGTGATCCCATGAATATGGCCAGCAGCCTTAGCCTTATCCAGGATGGCGGCAAGCGTGTCCACCACCATGTTGAATAGGAAAGGGGAGAAGGGGTCGCCTTGCCTTACCCCATAGAAGGTGGGGAAGTAAAGACCGATCTCCCCATTGATGTTCACGGTAGTGCGACTGCAAGAAACCATATGCATTATCCTGGAGATCCAACGGTCGTCAAAGCCCTTCCGGAGCAATACTTCCCGAAGGAAGGGCCAACTAACAGTGCAATCTTCAAGAAGACCCCCTTGAGGTGTTTAGATCGCACCTCATGGAGGATTTCATGAAGAGCTAGCACCCCATCCAGGATATACCGCCCTTGAATGAAGGCGAATTGGTTGGGGTGGGTAATTTGGTCAGCAAGGAGAGTCACCCTATTGGCGTACCCTTTTGCCAGAATCCGAAACATCACGTTGATGACCGTGATTGGATGAAACTGACGGATGTCGGAGGCGCCCGAAACCTTCGGGATGAGCGAGATGATCCCATAGTTGAGGCGCCCGAGATCGATGGACCCAACATAGAACTCGTCGAAAATGGCCATGATCTCCAGTTTGATCACATTCCAAAAGTCTGGAAGAATTTCACCGGGAGGCCATCCGGGCCCGGGGCCGAGGTGGGATTCATGTCGCGAATGGCATCCCAGACCTCGCCCTCTGAGAAGGGGGCCGTAAGGGCCGCGTTCTCCTCATCGGAGACAAGCTGGCGGCCGGACCAGCAGTTGCGGGCCAAAGATAAGCCTCCCCGAGGGGGGGGCAGAGAAAAGGGCCCTATAGAATCCATCGACATGAGCCCTGATGTCCCGGGGGGACTACAGCAGAGAATCACCATCCCAAAGGAGAGGAATGGTATTGCGTCTACGCCGACCATTTGCTATGGCCTAGAAGTAGGCCGTGTTCGCATCACCTTTCAAAACCCATTTCTGGGCACTGCACAAGCGCCAGTAGGCCTCCTTGTCGGTGTAAATGACCGAGAGCTGGTCCTCCAAGTCGTACCTAGTGAGCCACTCCTCAGGTGAGAGGCCAACCGCGTCAGCGCGCAGGTCAAGGGCCCGCATGGCGGACAACAGGGTCTTCTTCCGCTTGCGAAGGTCACGCCCCAGGTTGGCTCCCCACCCCTTCATAAATTTTCGGCCCCGCTTGGCACAGAATTGCCAAGAGTCAATGGCTGAGGGGGGACGAGGCTGAGGGTGGGCGCGAGCCTCGACCCAACAAGCGCCAACAGCCTCCACGAAGCCAGCCTGGGACAGCCAGAAAGTCTCATACCGGAATTGTGGGGGGATCGAGGGGCGCTCGTCGACGGAGGAAAGGAGGAGGGGGACGTGGTCGGAGCCAATCCTAGTGATTGCTCGGAGGGAGGCAAGGGAGTAGCGGAGGTACCATTCCGAGGAGACTAGGACCCGGTCCAGAACGGACTGGGTCGGAGAAGCCTGGCGGTTGGTCCAGGTAAACCTGGCACCTACCCTATCTATCTCATGGAGACCAAGGTCGGCATTGCAGTCATTAAACATTTGCATGCGGGCAAAGTTGACGTGCGAGTTGCTCTTGTCCTCCGCGAATCTGAGGAGGTTAAAATCGCCCCCGACCACCACCGGAAGAGTAGTGGCCGAAACCTTCAGGTGGATCTCGTCGAGGAAGGGGGCAGACCTACTATGGCCAGCGGGGCCGTAGACGATAATAACCTCCCACTTGAAGTTGAGGGCCCGTTGGAAGAGTTCCATACTAACAAAGAACTGGCCCCGGTCCATGCCTCCAACCTCGAAGGTGGCATCCTTGACGCCTAATAGGGTGCCACTGGAGTGGCCAGTGCTCCCACTAGAAGGGAGCCAATGCCACGCAAAAAGGTGGGAACTAAGCCGACCGAGTTCAGGGAGGGAGAATTCTGTGCACATGGTTTCTTGGATGGCGACAATGTCAATGTGCTCCTCTCTCATGTACCCAATGAGTTGGCGGCGGTGGCCATCATGGCCGAAACCGTGGATGTTCCAAAAGAGGGTGCGCATTAAGCTTCCATCGGGGGGGGGGGGGCAGCTTGACCCCAAGACACGGGATGCGCTTTGAGCACGAAGAGCTGCGGTCCGGGAGCAAGTGCGTCCATGGAGGTCAGCCTCAGCCAACGGAAGCAGGCCACTCGGCCGCCGGAGGGGCGCCGGAGTGACCTCCACCGTCGCCGGAGATGAGACGGAAGAGGAGAGCGTCGCACGGGCTTCTGCTAATCTACCATCAAGGATCTCACGAGCCCTGATGGCCTCGATCTG
>NC_041392.1:282343325-282368270 GCF_002162155.2 Triticum dicoccoides | reverse complement strand
CAGCCGGGGTGGTCACCACGGTCGACGCCCCACCGAGGACGCGGCAGCGGGAGCTCGGAGGCGGAGACGGTGGAGACGTGGGCCTGACGATGACCGTGACCTGGGGCGTCGAGGACGGAGACCCAGCAGACCCAGGAGGGGGGACAGCCACCTCGGGGTCTACCGAGGCCGGTGCGAGGGGCGAGTCCCGGGCGCGCCCATCCTCCACTCCGCGAGCAAGGGCCGCCGGCAGGTGCAGGC
The DNA here is from genome assembly GCF_002162155.2 of Triticum dicoccoides. Taxonomy (NCBI): domain Eukaryota; kingdom Viridiplantae; phylum Streptophyta; class Magnoliopsida; order Poales; family Poaceae; genus Triticum; species Triticum dicoccoides. The sequence continues at coordinate 282,368,030 of NC_041392.1, read as the reverse complement.
CCGGAGGTGGAAGGTCGGACGCCACAGGAGGGGGATCAGAGCCCTCCCGGCCCGACAGGTCCGGAGCGGCGCGAGGGATGAGGGAGGAGGGTCAAGGCCGACCCACCTCAAGGAGAGCCAAATCAGCACGGGATGGCGAGCCGGTCACAGAGGGGAGTGGCATGGAGATGGGGGCATCTGGGGAGCGCGGAGACGAGGCGGCAAAGACCTGACGGTTCAAGCCCGACAGGTCACTGCCGTCGGACGGGAGCGAGGGAGCCGCCAGGGAAAGGCCGCCCCCCGCGCCACCCCTGGAGGAAGAGGGGGTGGGTCGTGCTGGGGGCTTTTCTCGTACTCCTCATCATCGTCCTCGAAGCCGGAGTGGTGACCGTGGCGAGGGCCCCGACTGCTGCGATGATCCTCTCAGCCCCCACCGTCGGGGCCGCCCAGGAGGCTGTCATCGGGGATGCGGGGGGTGGCCGATGTGGTTGGGCGGCTCGGGAGAGATCCGGAGGTCAAAGCCCTGGTGATTGAAGAACACTCGGATCGTGGCACGAAGCTTGGATGAGTCTAGGGATTTGACCTTGACCCGCACCTCCTCCTCCTTGCGGAGAGAGAGCTCGTCCACAACGACCACCTTGCCTAGGACGCGGGACATGTTCTGAATGACCCTCTCGGAGCAAGAAATGTCAGGGAGGCCGCCGATGAGGATCCATGCCGTGTCCAGGACAGCCACATCAAGGGGGTCCCGGACCGACACTGAGATGTCCACCACGAGCTTGTGGAGCACAAGGGTGATGTCGCCACTGCGGGTGCCATAGCTGTGACTGACTGCATCGGGGAACACCACGGAGAACTGGTTACCCGACAGCAAGGTGACCTGCCAATCCCAGGAGCAGAGGTAGAGATGATCGAGTTCCTCCTCAATCATCTCCAGAGAGGCCACCCCATCCTTCACAGAAACAATAGCCAGGAGCGAGGGGGTGGGCGGCGGGAGGTCTGGGACCTCGATGTGGAAGTAGCCGAGGCCCTCAATCCCACGCCCATACATCATCAGCTCCTCTGAGACCGGGCGGTCGGGACAGAGAGCCGCGGGGTGGTCCGGGTCCGAGCACACAAAGCAGCACTGGGGGTGAGAGCAGGCCACCTGGGAGTGTCCCGCACGGCCGCAATTGAAGCACTTGACGAGGTCGGCGGCGGGGTCATCCGGGCGGAGGGTGGTTGAGGCGGACGCGGCCGGAGCGCGTGAAGGAGCCGGGGCCATTGCCATGGCCGACACCCCGTTTCTTCTTACGCTTAGGCCCGACGGCTCCTGGGGGGAAGCTAGGGGCGGAGCGAGGGGGCTGGTAGCGGCGGCCCTCGAAGGAGGCATCAGGAGGCCGGTCGAGGACCGAGGAGCGGGAGCGCCCGCTGCGGGCAGGCGAGCGGCCACCGTCTCGGCGTCGTGGAGGAGACGGGGAGCGGCGGCGCTGCGACCTTCACTCAGGAGCGGGCGCGGGCGAGCGGGACCGGGAGCGATCTCGGCGATCAGCCCGGGCCGGAGAACGGCGCGCCGGGGAGCGGTGGTCGGCGCGCGGGGACGAGCGGCGGTCGGAGCGGGGAGGAGACCACCGGGAGTCGCGAGAAGAAAGCTGCCGGCGGAGGTCCTCCTCATGGCGGGAGGCTTCGGGAGAGGGACGGGGGGCAGCGCGGTGGTCGTCAGCCCGCCGCTTGGGGCGCGGGGCGTCGTCCTTCCATGCGCGCGGCATGGGAGCCGACAAGGAGGGTGCGGCGGACAGGATGAGATGTGGCGGCAGGGAGCGGGAGAGGGGCGCTCCCTAGGGTTCTAGTCGGGGAGAGAAGTGCGGGGATGGTGGATGAGGCAGGCCAGCGGGAAGCCAAATGGCCGGGCGACCCGACTGGCCCGGCCCACACGCGGATCCGGGGGGAGGGGGGCCAAGATTGAGGGGGCTACCCGCACGGGGGAGGCCCGGGATGCATCCGGCCTAGGGCAGCACGGCCCAGCCTGCGAGGCAAGGAGGCCAGGGCGAGGGTTTCCTCTGCCGCCGCCGTCCCTACCGCGGTCGGCGCCGGAGCCATCGGGGGAGCAGGCCAAGCTCGACTGGGAGCACGAGCGGAAGATAGGCACATTGCGGAGGTCCCAAAGGACGCTATGAATGGCCTGAAAGGGGATGTGCGGCGAAAGATCGGAGAGCTCACCGGAGGGAACGCTGCCCGGCGTGGAGAAGCCCGAGGCACGACGGCCAGAGGAGCGGTCGCCGCGAGGCGCCAGGACATGCCAGCCAGCCCCTGGTCGGACCGCCCCGCGACACCCCACGCCGAGGCGCGGCGGTGGCGAGCGGTCCGGAGACCCAAGGCGGCGGCTTTCCTGGGCGTCCTCGGCAAGGGCACAACGGAGCGGCGCGAGCGTGTGGGAGCGCCGGAGCGACCGGACCGGGGCGGGGGTGAGGGGCCCAGCCGGGGCCCGACCGGCCGAGGCGGGGGATCCCGGCGAACCACCGGGCGGCTGGCGGCCACATCGTCCAACTCCACCACATTCACCCATCGGAGCGCCGGAGACGGCGAGGAGGGCAGAGGGGTGGAGGGGACGGCAGCAGACGGGGAGGCCGGATATGCGGGGGGAGCGGGGGAGGCCGCCGGCGACAGGGAGGGCGGCAACGCGGCCGCGGGCGCTGGGTCGCCAGGGGCGTCGCAGGAGCTCATTTCGACCCCCCTCCTCTCTCCCTCGCCAGGACCAATCCAACCCTAGTGAGGTGTAAATTAGAGCAGCACTCACCCGGTTCCTAAATATAACTCTTTTTACAGTACGGAGCAAAATAGATAAATCTATACTGTGAAATATGTCTATATACATCCTTATGTAATCTATATTAAAATCTTTAAAAAGTCTTATATTTAGAAACGGAGGGAGTAACATGCATATCTTACTAATATATGTAAATTAGAATAGTGAATGGTGGCATAAGTGTGATGATATAGAGACCTTCATTTATTACTTTGTAGAGTCATTTTGCATTTGAAAGCGCTATGTGATGGTAATATATTACTCTATTTGTCTGAATTATTTGTCATGTCATCTTTTTTGCTTATGTGACATGCATGTTAGGGCATCTCCAACGGCGACCCGCAAACTTTCTCCCGCATCCGTCCACGGATAAGGAGACCAGTCCGCAGACACGAATGCGGAAGACGGCCATCCAACGCTGTCTGCATACATTTCAAACACTTTATCAACAAACCGGATGGAATTCGCGCAAACACTATAGGTTTTCATATAAACCTGGCAAGATTCATGCAAACACGCTGGATTTTCATTACATTTCAAACATTTATAAACAAAAAACCCTACCCTAAACCTATCCTATGACGGCGGCCCGTGGTCGTCCACTTCTTTTCTATTCCGTGTCGGCGACCACATCCTCCATCTGCCGTTTTCATGAACGGAGGCGGTAAGACACGTGACGTGAAGGTGCGGTCTCCGGCGAGGAAGAGTAGAACACGAGAGACGGACCAGCCCACATGGGACACAAGGCCCTGCTGCCACCTGTGCCCTACTCATTCTCGGAGGAGTCCGCCACCTGTCCGTCGCTGGTGGACGTGAGGTCCACGATGGAAATTGTGGCGCCGACGCTGTCATCGTCGAACTAGCCCGCCCGATAGTTTGTCGGCAATGCGTAGGAGGCACAACTGTCATTTTTCTCGTCTGCGATCGCCTGCAGCTGCATCTCCACGGCGGCCGCTTCCTGTTGAGCGATGTCTTGAGCGTGGACGACATCGTAGATTGCACGCTACTCCGCGACAAAGTTTGGGTTCAGCACGGCCATGGCCGCCACGCCCTCCTCGCTGGCGCGCTTGCTGTTGGCTTGGCCCTTCGCCAGCCGGCATTGCTCTAGAAGGAACATGTTCTACCGATGTTCCTCCCGCGCCTGCTGGAACGCTGATATAGGCGTCGGCGCAGGATGCTCCTCCGCCATGGCGACGTTGTAGTGTGCGTGCTCCTGTGCCTGCTCCGTGGCGAAGCCAGCATGCACGAGCGCTGGCTCCTATGCGGTGTCATCGGAGCCCGTCTCCATGATGGGGTCATCCTCGTCGCCGGAGACCTCGGGCGAGCTGGCCGGCATGCTGGCCTCGATCCGCCTGACACGACAGCTCTTCTAGGCGGCCGCAAGAGCGGCCAACTTGTGCTTCGTCTCCGTCGACAGGCTCTCCCACAAAGCGTTGCCGCCTGCAGTTATGGCGGATGTGGTGCAAGGGAGGAGGATGTGGAGCGGCTTGTGTTGTGGCATGGAGTAGGCCGGGTGTGCCTGCCTTTAAATGAGGGATTCCGGTGACGCCAAGCGTCCGGGTGCATCAATGCGCGACGCCGTAGTGGATTTCTCGACCAACGAGCCCGCTTAATGGTGGCATACGGACATACGGGCATTGAACGGGCGTGGTAGATATCCGTCCCGTTCCGTCCAGTGACACGTCTCTGGCATTGAACATGCGTGCACACCGGTGACGCGTCACGGGTGGCGCCCTCCGCCGGCGCTAGTGAGAGGTTACGTCCTCTCTGTTGCCGGCTTAAATGGGGAGCGGCCGCTCTACGACAGCATAAATGCGGGCAGCTGGCACGGGCGGGAACGCGCACGGGCGAGGGAGGAGGGTTTTGTGTCGGCCAGGGTGGTCAGAAACAGGTCTGTGTGTGCTGTTCGGACGCCCGCGAAGCCCCCCCACCCCACCCCCTCTTTGTATTCGGTTTGCGGGAGAAAGTGCGTCCGGACCGCCTTGCAGACCGATGCATGACCGCGTTTGATGGCACAACTCATTCGCACAGTGCGGCCCGAACGTTTACTGATGGTTTGAGGGTCGGCGTTGAAGATGCCCTTACTCCCACTATGACTAGCCTAATGTACTCGGACTCGTTCCTTCGCTAATGATGTAATTATGTAGTTTTTATACCTAGCGAGGTTCTAATTTGAATGATGTGCTGTTTGTTATTTTTTTTAGAACGAAAACGCCAGATGCGTCCGGCTTTAAATTAATAAAGCCCCACGATAGAGTCATACTAATTAGTCTTACAGCACCCAAAAGCCACACCGGGCCACGCACATGTTTCGAGCGGAGATTAAGAAGCTATTGTCATATTACAAGGCATTGCCCGTACAGAGCACGCAGGCTAGTCAAGCACTCAAAAGAGACCACGGGTGTAATGTTTGTTATTCGAATGATGTAATGCTTGTTAGCACTCATGGATCAACGTACAATGACTCCGGGTATGCGCATGCATGCATGCATGTGGGTACTACAAAGGCAGAGACAGATGCCACATCTCTCGCTTGTGTATGTACATGTCACCCAGAGACGACGGAGGAAACAGCCCAGTAGAGAGCATGCATAGATAGCTGATGTCTTTTGTACTACTTGTCTCTTGTATCCTTTTAAAGTCTTGCGGTGTGATCCATCTCTAGCTTCTCCGTGTCACCAAATGGGCTTCGTGGCGTGGTGACGAATAGGACATGTGCTCAGTCGCAAGAGAAGAGGAGGCCGACAATCTTGCCTTCTCAAAGGGTGGCTCATGTGTTAGTTAAGAAGACGTAGGAGGCATCGGGCCAGGTAGTGTGACTGACTGTGACCCGCTCTGCAAATTGCTGCTGCCAAAAGAAACGACACTCCATCAGCGAGCCATGCTGGCCTAACATGTCTCATTTAATCACCGGCCGGCCCTCTGCACCTATAGCTATCAACGCCCGAGATACATCACGAATACTCCTATACCAGTGATCACTGATCAGTGCAACAGGTCAATCCTTGCATGGGCAACATTTAAGGCGTGCATGGCCGACTGAAATGACATTGCTACTAGTGTGACAATATTTCCTTTTTTTTGTTACCTGTGATTGTTTCCTAATTTCTGTGCAAATGGGTACATGACTAAAATGCATATGCAATCAAACACATCACATCCACGTCACGAGCACGCTAGGAGTAATCGAGGATTTTCTAGATCGATCGATCTCACCTAATGCGGGCACATCACCCTTCAAGTGCATACTGACCGCTCGAAAAAGAAAGAAAGAAAGAAGAAGTGCAAATATGCATCACACATTCTGTCGATGGTATAGGATATCTTTGAATTCCGGTGCGTGGGCAATGTACAGCCTCTCCCTCATGTAGGAGTAGCTATGTAACATTAAGATGAGTGATTAATTTCATGTTTAGTAGTCAATATCGGGTTGTTGAGATTTTGATAGAATCAGCGTACGGAATCTTAAGGTGATGTTGGCAACATAATTTGCTCAGTGGCAATCATTTGAGTGCAGGCAGGGCCCATGATTTACCAGGGCATGTTCTATCTGGCCCTTGTTTGCTCACGGCTCTGGGCATGTACCTCTAGGCGGTTGTGTGCGCCTGTAGCCGCGTGGCGCGGTGTCCTCGGCTCGGCTAGCCACGGGATTCGCTCCAGCTAGTGCGGCGGCAGCAGCGGTGTGCTGCTTGGGGCTGCACTGAGCGGCGGCGCCAGGTTGGCCTCTGCTCGTGCGCGCGAGGAGATGCTTCGCCCGACGACAAGGCTGTCCTCCATTTGCGGCGGCGAGGTAGCTCCTGCCGCGTCGTTCTCCTGCGTCGCGCGGGCGGTGGTTCTTGTCTTCTAGACGGCGGTGGACTTGAGCTCACCCCGGTGCCTGGTCTAGGCTCGGCCCAGATCTGGTGAGCTCACGGTACCATGACTAAGTTTTTATTTTCTGACACATTCAAATATATTCATCTTTAATCATGACATTTATTCACAGTTATGATAGTACAACGACCATCATAAAAATAAAAATTATATTTAAATACATAGACCATCTAGCGACGATTACAAGACTAAAGCAAACCGAATGCGCGCAATCAGTGGCGGATCTAGGATTTGAAACCGGGGTGGTCTTCCACAAAATTTTGACAACAAACATGTTATGTGGACGTTCGAAATAATTACCAATACCACATATAAATAGATCAATATGGTCTTACAATCTTACTAAAATTCTTAGTTTTGCAGCGATTATGCAATATGAATTTATTTCAATCAATAAGGCTAATTGGGGCACACATGACGTGCAAAATTATGTATGTGTTTGGTTCATATACCGGATAGCACATAGCATAGCAAAAAAAAAACCCCTAAATCAAAAATTGGGAATGGAAAATTGGGTATTCCGGTAACTTAAATCAGGTTAACTGGGGCAGGACCTCAGGTTACTGATTTGCTGCCACCGGACTGGTGACTGGGCAGCTGCCACCGGCTTTGTAGGGGCGCCAGGCGGCCAGGGGTACGGGCGCAGCCGTTCAGGGCAGGGTCGCCGCAGCTCGCAGGGGGCGCAGATGTCCAGGCGGGCGGGAAGGAGAGGCGGGAGCGGGGAGCCTCCTGGGCGGCTGGGCTCCCGGCGGCGACCGGTGACCGACGACGAACGACGAGGCAGCGGGGATGGGGCGGCTGAGCGGCTAGGTGTCGGGGAGACGGGGATGCGAACCAACTAGGAATAACTGTGTGGTCTGTGCACTGTACTAGGTTAAATATGTTGCTGGGCTTATTCTTTTTCAGGCCATCTGAACATGCCTAGGTATATAGCCCAGTCCGAAATTCCAGGGTGGGCCGCGGCCCACCCTGTCCACCCTCTGCCTCCGCCCCTGCCGCAGTTGTCGTCGCCCCTTCATCATCGGGACCGGGCAAAATTTGTTATAATAGACAGTTCAAAAGTCGCCATGCTAAGCCCCCATAGAAGATAGAACCAATGCACCAAAACAATAACCCCACGGATGACGAGACGCGTAGAGCGAAAGGATCCAATATGAAAACACACGAAGACCAGATTCAAGTATAGATCCAACAAAGCCAACCACCGACCAAATCCTGTGAGATACGCCGGATACATACCTCCACATGCCCTCCGACAATGCTAGACACATCACTGGAACCGAGGCTAGGCGGAGAGAACCTTATTTTATCTTTAGGGAGCCGCTGTCGTCTCATCTCCCTGAGCAGGACACAAACCTAACAAAACTCAAAGAAACAACTAAAAACAGAGCCCTCCAACCAGCAAGGGCTGGGATCCACCGCTCCCCATGGCCCTAGAGCCACCGGAAACGAGGCAAACCACCGGCGGGGCCAACAAGAGGGAGAGGAACCTTAAGCTTTTTTGGAGGAGACGTCGCTTGCGTTTTTTTGAAGAGGAGACGTTAGCTACGTTTTTTGGAGAGGAGAAGTCAACTGCTTTTTTTTGGAGAGGAGACAGAGATACAATGATTAAGTATGATGATGATGTAAGCAACCGCGCTCACACATTGAATGATGGCGCAAGGGCATCTCCAACGACAACCCTCAAACCATCGGACTATGGAAGCCATCCAATGCAGGCCTGTATCGGTCCGCAGAGCGGTCTAGACATACTTTCTCGCACAAACCAGAGACAAACATGGGGGCTTTGCGAGCGTCCGGACCGCTGCCACACCCGCATTTGACAGCCCTGGCCCGCCAAAATCCGTCCACCCCGCCACACCCGCGCTTTCCTTTCGATGCATGCGCCACTTACCGCGCCACATTCATTCCGGTCCAGAGCACGCAGGGGCTGACATTGATGCCGCAATGTGACCGGACGTAGGGCGGCGCTGACTAACATGACCTCTCGGGGGCCGCTGCTTCAATGCAGATGCAGCTTCCCAAGGAACCAACTCTGATCGCTCCGCCGCATTGAAGCGGCTGACTCGCCCTTCGCATGGCCTAGCCGCGGTTATTTAAGTCGCGCTCCGGCGCCATTGCCATCACAATCTATCCACTCTACCTCCTCGCCTCTCCCCGCCCATCTCCCTCCACAACTCGGCGATGGGCAAGTCATGGGCCTCGACACTGACAGGCGGCGGTTCCGGGACGCCACCCTCAAACTCCGGGGTCGTCGTCCTCACTGGCGGGCAGCTCCTCGAAGAAAGCGGATACCATCATCTCCTCTAGCGATGAGGAGGACCAGCCGCCGCAGTAGCAGTAGTCCACGCTGGCGGTGGTGGACCAGGTGTACGCCACCACCGACGCGGAGTACGCCACCACCAGAACGGCTTGGCTCAGCCGTCGGGGACGCTCCTCCCTATGAAGCCGGAGTTGGCATCCCCTCCACGCTCTCCATCGCGCAACGGCGGCGTCCAAATCAGACGCCGCATGAAGGAAGAGCGCCTCTCATTGCCGCCCCGGCGCGTGAAGGAGGAGCACCTCTCACCGTCGCCCCAACGTGTCAAGGAGGAGCACCGCTCGCCCCGCCTGTACCCAATGCGATTGCGAAGGCGCGCACGGACGCCTTCGCCACTACCTCGGTGGCGGCAACAACAACTCTTTGTTGTTCAGGAACGCCCTAACGGCGCAGGAGTACACGGAAAGGGAGCGACGCCGACAGGATAGGCGCAATGCGGCACATAGATCGGAGTTCGCTGACTCCAACGCCCCGCCACCATATATCATGGCGGACCTGCAGATGGCGTATGCATCGGCTCTTGATCGCTCTGTGATGATGGCGGAGACGAGCAAGCGGTGTCTCCGCTGCCTCAAAGGGGAGATGTCCAAGTACAACGAGGAGTGGTCTCGCATCGAGATCACCGCCGCCAATGCCGCGTCCTCCAAGGCCCGCCGCCCTCTCCACCGCCCGTGTCGTTGGTGGCCGCGACAGCACGTCGCATGATGTAGGAGGAAGTGGAGAGGATCATCCGCGAGCATTAGGCGGCTGCCGGGAAGCCTTGTCGCGATGCTGCCCCTACCGCCACCCAAAACCCGACGACGATGATTCCAACGCCGGATCAGGTGACGTTGATGGAGGAGGAGGAGCCGACTAGCCCGACATGGCCTATGAGGTCACCGTAAAGTATAGGGTAGTTTAGGGTTTTTATTTTAAGGTTTTTAGTGATGAAATATCGTCCGCTTTATGTACAAATCATCCTAGTTTAAATGAAATCCGCCGTGTTTATATCAAAATTCGTCTGGTTTGCATGAAGTTCGGCTGGTTGGTTTCAATTGTTGTTGAAATATATGCGGGCAGCATCGGATGGCCGCCTCCCACATTCGTGTCCATGTGCTGGTCCTCCCTTCCGTGGACGGATGCGGGAGAAAATTTGTGGGTCACCGTTGGAGATGCCCTAAGGACCAAAGTACTTGAGGCCAATTTCTGATTCCAAACGACGCGCAATGGATGTTTGAATGTATGATTGAAGTTTCTAGTATACTCGACCATCCGCTGCAAAGAACTGTTCATTATCTGTACAAGATTTCATCCATTGTTGGGCCTAAATAGTTGTTGCCGAAAGTATTTTTTTGTTGGGAAACACTTGGCTTCAGCGGGCGGATCGCACGCATTCATTCGCTGCCTCGTCCGTGTGACACATGTCATGCGGGGCTTACCTAGCATTATCTTTTACGGTTTTGCAACTGAGCCCTTGTTGTAGTCTTCCCATCGCAACAGCTTGTATGTTGCAAGATCTGGATCTGGATCCCTTAAGCGCAGTTGCCCCATATGTTCCTCCCAAACTCCTGTTCTTCCTCTAATTTTTGCAACATCATTTATGTTGCAAAAGTCCTTCTGCAACATCATGTATGTTGCATAAAAGTGAAGATGAAAAAACCCGAAACACTTGAATGTTTCTGCAACATGAACTCTGTTGCAAAGAGGGTTCTGCAACACTGACTTTGTTGCACTAATGAGGACGAGGCTAGAAACGTTGGTTGAACCATATCTAACGAGTGTTGGGGAGACAAATCTTTTTAGATTATCCATTGGCGGGCGCGTAGCGCTGCCCTTTTTTTTGTTTGGGTCATCTTTGTTGTGAAGCCATTGTTTCAAATCAGGGACGGTGGGAGACATGCCATTCTGTATTTTGAATTGAATTGTTTTTGGTTTATATCCATAGAGAACCTCAACAGAACTTTTGTTCAACCCCACCAGGAATCTTTTGAAAAGAAAACCATGTACTTGAAGGACTTTAATTGTGTCGTTTGCAATGAGTAAACTGTAGAAACTCTCATACATCTTTTCAGGGATGGTGCTTTTGCCAGTGACTGCTGGAACTCTATTCTCCCTAACAGGAAGCAAGGTATCTCCATCTACGATGAAATCTTCATCAGACTTTTAAAATTTCCTTAGGATATTGCATGGGACATAATTCTCACTAGTTCCTGTACTATATGGTCAGTTAGGAATGATAAAAAATAGAAATGCAGCCCCCTACACCTTGAACTGGTCCTACTACCTAAAGGAGACTCTGACCGCAGCAGTATAAAGATGCATCATCCATTTCCCCTTCGTCTTGCCCGCTCCCCTCCCCCTCCCTCACCGCCACTGGCACGCCTCGTCGGGCAAACCCCGCTCGACGTCGATGGCAGTGGGGCCTCCTCCTCTTACTCGTGGTGGGCTGGCGTGGGACAACAACAATGAGTGGAGGCGCGCGGCTCTGCAGGGCGGCGTGGCGCATCCGCGGCCGGTGCGTCCCGACGATGGCGTCCCAGTGCGGCTGCGTGGGAGGCTTCTCTGACCGGTGTCCAGCAAGCGTGCGGGCCGGCTGGCGCCTGGCGCAGGCAGTGTGGGCTGTGGGCGTCCATCCCTACCATGGTCCCGACTGGTGGTGGTGGAGGCGCAAGAAAGGCGGGCTGGTAGGCATGCTGGCCAGACTTCAGCTAGTTCTGGCGGTTGGATGGTGGCGAGCGACGCGGGTTGACTCCCCCGGTGTGCATCCTTGGCGCTTGGCGATGGTGGATGTGGTATCCCTTGTTGGTGAGCAGGTGGTCGTTGTTGGCCTCGTGGAGATCTGCACCGGTACCGTGGTGCGGCGACATAGGGGGTGTCCGGTGGGGAGGTTGGCTGGAGGGATGGGAGGCGCCAATATGGTCGGGCCACCCATCACCGGAACATGAGTGTGCCAGTCCAGATGGGCCTGATCCCCCTCCTCCCCCTTTCCTCGGTCGAGTGCGTGTGGCCACAGCTCTGGCGATATTCAAGGTGGGGCGTCTACTATTGTTCAGTTGGCTGGGGGCTGCCAGTTGGATAAAAGCAAAGGCCTTTGGTTGGTCCTAGGGGTGTTTGGATGCAGGGCATTGGCCCTGGCGATGGGAGACACGGCGTTTGTGGGCGGAGCGAGTGTCTCATATGCGGGCGGGCAGCCATGGCCATGTGGGTGGCATGGGTGCTGATGTAGGCGAAGCTTGGGTGCAACGGTGAGGGTGAGCCGGATGTATTGCTTTCCCAGTTTGTACTGGCTGACGGCGGCGGCGTCCGCGGATGTCATTCTCTTCCTGAAGGCTCCGTCGCAGTTGTTCCCTTCCCATCGTGTTGCTCCAGGTGAAAACTTGATCTTCGGGATCATATGGTGGTAGTGCTAGTGGTCGTTTCCCTTCCTGGAGGCACCATCTTAGAGTCCATGCTTTGTCGTGGTTTGTCTCACCCCTTGATTGCTTGTAATCTGCGTTGGTAATTTCCCGAAGAGGAGAGGACGATGCATCACAACAAAGGTAAGTATTCCCCACAGTTATGAATCCAAGGTTATCAATCTAGTAGGAGAACAAAGCAACACTAACAGGACCTGCACACAAACAACAAATACTTACAACCCAACACGTGAAGGGGTTGTCAATCCCTCAACGACATTGAGATAGATTAAATTGTATAAGATTTGATAAATAGATCTAACTAAAACATGAAATAAAATAAAATTGCAGCAAGGTATTTTTTGTTTAAATATGATAGGAAATAGACCCCGGGGCCATAGTTTTCACTAGAGGATTCTCTCGAGAAAATAGAATATGGTGGGTAAACAAATTACTATTAGGCACCAGATGGAAAAACAAATAATTATGACGATATCCAAGGAAATGATCATGCATATAGGCATCACGTTCATGATTAGTTGACCGAAACGATTCTACATTTACTACTATTACTCCACACATCGACCGCTATCCAGCATGCATCTAATGTATTAAGTTCATGGAAAAATGGAGTAATTCATTAGGCAAGATGGCATGATGTAGACAAGATAAACTCGCGTATGAATAAACCCCATCTTGTTACCCTTAATAGCAACGATACATGCATGTCATGTCTCTTTCTGTCATTAAGATTGAGCACCACAAGATTGAACCTGTCACAAAGCACCTCTTCCCGTGGCAAGATAAAATCAATCTAGTTGGCCAAACCAAACCAATAAATCGGATAAGAAATACGGAGCTATAACAATCATGCATAAAAGAGTTCAAACAAGACTCAAATAATATTCATGGATAGATCTGATCATAAACTCACAATTCATCGGATCCCAATAAACACACCACAAAAAGAGTTACATCAAAAAGGTCTCCAAGAACATCAAGGAGAACATTGTATTGAAGATCAAAAAAAAGGAAGAAGCCATCTAGCTACTAACTACGGACCCGTAGGTTTGTGGTAAACTACTCACGCATCATTAGAGGGGCAGAAAGGATGATGAAGAACCCGTCCGTGATCGTTGCCCCCTCCGGCAGAGAGCCGGAAAAGGCCTCTAGATTCGATCTCGTGGTTCTGGAACTTGCGGCAGCGGAAAAAAAGTATTTCGTCGACTCCCCTAGGGTTTTTGGGATTTTAGAGTATTTATGGAGGCAGAAGTAGGTCAAGAAGCTTCCCGTGGGCCCTACTACCCATTAGGTCCACTAGAGGCCCTTGGCGCACCTTGGTGTCTAGTTGGCCCCACAGGCCTTCTCTCGTGTGCTCCAGAAGCTTCCAGGGTCTCTTTTCACGAAAAAAAAATCTCCAAAAAGTTCCGTGGCAATTGGACCTCGTTTGGTATTAATATTCTACGAAGTAAAAAAACAAGCAAAAAACAGCAACTGACACTGGGCACTATGTCAATAGGTTAGTTTCAAAAATGATATAAAGTTGCTAGTAAATGTATATAAACATCCAAGGTTGATACTTTAATAGCATGAAATAATAAAAAATTATAGATACATTGGAGACGTATCACCCCTCCTCGATGGCGCTGCTGGTGGAGGTATCTGTCGGCTCCAAGCGGTTCGTGTAGGTGCATCTGATGTTTTCTTGGTGGCGTTGGGGTGGTGTGGCAGTGCCCGACACCTGTGTATCTTGCCTTGGGTTTTTGTGTTGTGTGTGGTGGTGATGTGCGTTTGTATCGGTCTGTCTGATGGTGAGTGCTTTATATATAAAGCGGGGCGAATGCCTTTTTCGGTAAGCTCGGAAGTTGAAATCCTGGATAGCTAATTATTTTAATCTCGATTTAATGTTGACTAAAGCAGATATTGGTTAAATTTTAGTTGTTTATGATTGTAACATGTACATATTTTCTTTACACTTACAAAATTACCGTAGAACTATTATTCTACAGTCCAGGTTTCAAAAAAATAAACTTTTGTTCAATGTGGCCATCTGGAAGGCCATGCCCGATTCATGCAATGTAAGAGAATTTACAACCGAAACCCCCATACCCATCCAAACGCTCGAGCAGGCTGCCCGGAGAAAAATTTGGCACCCAACCGAATGCCCCACATATGGCCCAAACGACCAGACTGACCGACACTCCCACACCTAACCTATATTTGTGGCAGATATGGGGACTCCCGGATGCACCCAATCGCAGGCACCATGCCGTACAGATCGTAAGGGACCATGTGGGGACACAGAGCAACCGTTGGTCCGACGGCCTGCTTCTAAATTCACCGAAGCTGGAGCAGGAGGAGGAGGAGGAGGAGGTGCAATAGCAGCCAGAGGCGGAGCAGGACCTTTGCTTATGGTGGGGCGGATCTGGAGGAGGAAGATGCGGCGGATGCGGAGGAGGAAGCGTAGCCGGCTGTGGGCTTCGCCATGGAGGATGCCATGGTGGAGTTCAAGGTCGCATAGGTAGAGGAGATGATGGAGCATACCGCTATCCTCGAGCCCATCTAGGACGAGCCCTATGTGGATGCCAACTGACGCTTCGTCTGGCAGCAGAGGGCGGAGATCGACGAGATCTTCACCTCTCCCACGATGAGCCAGAGCTGCCGCAGTTGCCCATCTACCTAGAGCCGGGAACAGAGATCATGCACATCTTTGACGATGAGTAGATAGGATATCTACATAGTACGTAGATTTTTAATCTGCATGGCTTGTATGGATTTGAGTAATAAAGTTTGAGGTACATGGATGCAGCGGATGATTTTTGTGTGCTATTCAGTAACTGTCGATGAGCGTTTGGGGGGGGGGGCGGATTCTAGTACTTGTGGTTGTAGATGCTCTAAGTACCAAATGTTGATTAAGGTCCTCAGTTTGACCATCTGTTTGTGGGTGATAACTCGAGATATCAATATAGTGGTGTCAGTCAATTGAAAGTGGTTACCATAGAGCACTAAGAACACTCTATCCCTTTCTGAAATAACCACCTTGGGTAAACCATGGAGCTTGTATATACCTTACATTCTTAAGAAGTTGATCCCAATTCTTTCAACATGTACAGTGTCCACCTCAACATCCCACCATGTAAAAAGAAGCAACATAAACAGTTGGTTGTTCACAACTTCACTATCTCATTGACATTTAATTGCTCCGCGAGACAAATCTAGGAGTAACAACTGAAGGCATCGCTTCATTGCCCCGTAACATGTCCTTCTCACATGAGTTCTCAACATGCGAAGTGTCCACCTCAACGCCCACTAAGCAATGCATTTAAATCTTCTCTCCCACTAAGCCATGAAAATCTTCCACACAAGCGAGTCATGCATTTAGCTTATAAATTACAATTACTTTTAGCATCAGTCTATGCATGTAATGCCGCGACATCATATATTCATGTTAGTCATCCTTCACATTTTTGGTCGAAATGACATTTTTAAATGTGATTCGAAAGTGTTTATTCTATTTTTAGCCACTTTCTTTTATTGATTTTCAAGCTTATACTTTCTTTTCATTATATTTAGTTTTTTTAGCGACTATTTATGCATTTTTAACAAAGTTACCGCAGCAACACGCAGGAGAGAGAGAGAGAGAGAGAGAGTCATTCCCACCACTCTATTTATCTTGACATGCACACATGCCATATCAACAAGCATTCAATTGTACTACCAAATTTCCCTCATCTGCTGTGATGCCATGTAATCACTTATGTTTCATTTTTTTTCTTTGCTTCACTTTACTAACCGTGAGTCCATTATCTCCTTCATGCAAAAAGAAGCAACATAAACGGTTGGATGTTCACATCCCTACTATCTCATTGACATTCAACTTCTCCATGAAACAAGTCTAGGAGTAATAGCTGAAGGCATCACTTTATTCCCTCATAACATGTCCTTCGCACATGAGTTCTCAACATGCAAAGTGTACACCTCAACGTCCCACTAAGCAATGCATTTAAGTCTTCTATACCACTAAGCCATGCAAAATCTGCCACATAAGCGACTCATGCATTTAGCTGATAAATTACAATTATTTTTACATTAGTCTATGCAGGTAACGTTGCCACACTGGTACGCGTCGGTCCTAAACAAACGATTTTTAACCCCTTTTCGTGACGGCATTCGGAACCGTCGCCAAGTGAGTTTGGGCGATAGGGGGTCCTTCCCACACGACCCAGAAACCGTTGGGGATATGCCCTTCTGGCACACATGCTCGGCAAAATGAGGTCGTGTGCGACCGGTGAGCACTCAAATACAGAAATACGTATAGTAGTGCTAAAAAAAATACAATTATACAGGTGAAATCATTTCATGTCATAAGTACATCCCATACAGTCAGTCACCACTAAACGTTTCCGTTCATATATACATCCCACACAGTCACTACAAGGAAAACGTTTGCGCAAGGTGGCGTAACGCAAACAGTTTTGAAGAGAATGTCGTGTGTGATTGTTCATTGATCCAACACGGTTTATTCCTAGAAACTGTGTGCATTTCCTGAGGTCACCACCCACTGTATTTTTTCAACAACCGTTTGCAATAGCAAAACGCAATTAGTAAGCTAATTGGCCAATTAGCAGGCTAATTGCCCTATTATTAATAATCCATTTACTGCTAATTGACATTCATATTAAGCACATAATATATTCCATTTCCACATTAAGGAAGCAGGATTTCATAATTGAAATACATCAAAGTACAACATGATATAGCTTCAGCACTCAGCTACCCCATTACACAACTGCATCAGCAGCAAGTTTCACATGCAGCATCTAGAACCTTTCGAAATTAGCATCATAGACGGTACATAGAGAGATGCATCTCATCTGGAAAACTGCTGAAGCGGAAGGCCAATATTGAGCCTTCATTCATGTTGAAGGTCTTTGCAACTTTAGGCCAGTGCCTGTGGATGATTGACTGTCCATCCTTCGACCTCTTCAGGAACACTTCAATATTGAACCGTGGGTGTTGTATGAAAACTTTTCTCGCCTCCTGACCACAGAGGTGGTTTGAGAGGTAATCATCAGTGAAGCCTGAAAACAAGGATGTGCATAAATATCTTCTCTATATTGGAAATGGGGCAAAGGAATACAAAAAGGCAAGGTATAATAGTTAATACCATCTTATAAACCTCAGTGCTTCCCATTGTTTCCCTACAACACATATAAGGTAGTTAGTCATCAGGTTAAGTAAGGGTTCGCATGCTATCAGTAAAATATGTTGATGATAAATAAGCACATTGCAGATTCATCAGATTAATTCAAGCTACATGGAAAACCCATTTATCCAAACCAAGCATGATTAAGAACTAGGAAATATAGCACTTGTATATGTTTATCATGTATTAAGTGCAGCCAAATTTGATTTATTCCTCACATGGTATACAATAACAAAATGCAGCCACGTCAATTGAACATCGCATTGCAGAATTGAACCAAGCAGTTAACTAAACACCACAACAAATGAACCAAACGTTAACTAAGCACCACATTGCACAATATAACATACTCCTAATAGAAGATCACATAGTTAACCAAACCAAGCATGCTTAACAACTTGGAAATTAAGTAATTGTATTTTTTTCTCATGTATTTAGTACAGCTAAATTCGATTTATTCCTCACATGGTATACAATAACAGAATGCAGCCACAACAATTGAACATCGCATTGCAGAATTGAACCAAGCAGTTAACTAAACACCACAACAAGTGAACCAAGCCACAACAAATGAACCAAGCAGTTAAGTAAACACAAATTGAACAATATAACATACTCCTAATAGAAGATCAGACAGTTAACCAAACCAAGCATGCTTAACAACTTGCAAATATTGCACCCTGAAGAATTGAACATCACATTTGCAGAATTGAACTAAGCAGTTAATTGAACACTAATACGTCCATTTTGCATCATGCTTTTATATCGATATTTATTGCATTATGGGCTGTTATTACACATTATGTCACAATACTTATGCCTATTCTCTCTTATTTTACAAGGTTTACATAAAGAGGGAGAATGCCGGCAGCTGGGATTCTGGGCTGGAAAAGGAGCAAATATTAGAGACCTATTCTGCACAGCTCCAAAAGTCTTGAAACTTCACAAAAGACGTTTTCAGAATATATAAAAAATACTGAGCGCAAGAAGTTCACCAGGGGGGCCACACCCTGCCCACGAGGGTGGGGGACGCGCCCTACCCCCTGGGCGCGCCCCCTACCTCATGGGCCCCCTGGTGGCCCTCCGATGGCCATCTTCTACCATATGGAGTCTTTCGATGAGGAAAAAATCATAAGCCATCTCCTCGGACGAAACTCCGCCGCCACGAGGCAGAACCTTGGCGGATCCAATCTAGGGCTCGAGCAGAGCTGTTCTACCGGGGAAACTTCCCTCCGGGAGGGGGAAATCATCGCCATCGTCATCACCAACGCTCCTCTCATCGGGAGAGGGCAATCTCCATCAACATCTTCACCAGCACCATCTCCTCTCAAAACCCTAGTTCATCTCTTGTATCCAATTATTGTCCCCAAGTCCGGGATTGGTACTAGTAGGTTGCTAGTAGTGTTAATTACTCCTTGTTGTTGATGCTAGTTGGTTTATTTGGTGGAAGATCATATGTTCAGATCCTATATGCATAATACCCCTCTGATTATGAACATGAATATGCTTTGTGAGTAGTTACGTTTGTTCCTGAGGACATGGGAGAAGTCTTGCTATTAGTAGTCATGTGAATTTGGTATTCGTTCGATATTTTGATGAGATGTATGTTGTCTCTCCTCTAGTGGTGTTATGTGAACGTCGACTACATGACACTTCACCATTATTTGAGCCTAGAGGAAGGCATTGGGAAGTAATAAGTAGATGATGGGTTGCTAGAGTGACAGAAGCTTAAACCCTAGTTTATGCGTTGCTTCATAAGGGGATGATTTGGATCCATATGTTTCATGCTATGGTTAGGTTTACCTTAATACTTTTGTTGTAGTTGCGGATGCTTGCAATAGAGGTTAATCATAAGTGGGATGCTTGTCCAAGTAAGGACAGTACCCAAGCACCGGTCCACCCACATACCAAATTATTAAAGTACCGAACGCGAATCATATGAACGTGATGAAAACCAGCTTGACGATATTCCCATGTGTCCTCGGGAGCACTTTTCTCTATATAAGAGTTTGTCCAGGCTTGTCTTTTGCTACAAAAAGGATTGAGCCACCTTGCTGCACTTTATTTACTTTTGTTACTTGTTGCTCGTTACAAATTATCCTATCACAAAACTATTTGTTACCACTTATTTCAATACTTGCAGAGAATACCTTGCTGGAAACTACTTACCATTTCCTTCTGCTCCTCGTTGGGTTCGACACTCTTACTTATCGAAAGGACTATGATAGACCCCCTATACTTGTGGTCATCAAGACTCTTTTCTGGCGCTGCCGGGGAGTGAAGCGCCTTTGGTAGGTGGAATTTGGTAAGGAAAAATTTATATAGTGTGCTGAAATTTACTGTCACTTGTTACTATGGAAAGTAATCCTCCGAGGGGCTTGTTCGGGGTATCTTCACCGCGACCAGTAGAGCAAAGAGTTGCTCCTCAACCTACTGAACCTACTGAAAATGAAAATGTCTACTTTGAAATTCCTTCGGGTATGATAGAAAAACTGCTAGCTAATCCTTTTGCAGGAGACGGAACAATGCATCCTAATGAGCACCTAATATATGTGGATGAAGTTTGTGGATTATTTAAGCTTGCATGTGTACCCGGAGATGTTGTTAAGAAGAAGGTCTTCCCTTTATCTTTGAAGGAAGATGCATTGACATGGTATAGGCTATGTGATGATACGGGGACATGGAACTACAAACGATTGAAATTGGAATTTCATCAGAAGTTTTATCCTATGCATCTTGTTCATCGTGATCGCAATTATATATATAATTTTTGGCCTCGTGAAGGAGAAAGCATCGCTCAAGCTTGGGGGAGGCTTAAATCAATGTTATATTCATGCCCCAATCATGAGCTCTCAAGAGAAATGATTATTCAAAAATTTTATGCTCGGCTTTCTGATGACAATCAGACCATGCTCGATACTCCTTGTGCTGGCTCTTTTATGACGAAGATTATTGAATTCAAATGAGATTTATTGGAAAGAATTAAACACAACTCTGAAGATTGGGACCTCGACAAAGGTAAGGAGTCAGGTATGACACCTAAGTTTGATTGTGTTAAATCTTTTATGGATACCGATGTTTTCCGTAAATTTAGCACTAAATATGGACTTGACTCTGAAATAGTAGCTTCTTTATGTGAATCTTTTGCTACTCATGTTTATCTCCCTAGGGAGAAGTGGTTTAAATATCATCCTCCCATAGAAGTAAAAGTAGCTGCACCGATTAAAGTTGAAGAAAAGACTGCCACTTATAATGATCCTATTGTTCTTACCGCTTATGTTGAGAAACCACCTTTTCCTGTTAGGATAAAGGATCATGCTAAAGCTTCAACTGTGGTTCGTAAAAGCAATATTAGAACTTATACACCTCCTGAGCAAATTAAAGTTGATCCTGATATTGCTATTGTTAAAGATCTCTTGTCTGATAATATTGATGGGCATGTTATTCATTTCCTTGATGAGATTGCTAGAATTGCTAAACCTTGTGCAAAAGATAAAAACAGACCTGTGGTAGGCATGCCTGTTATTTCTTTTAAAATAGGAGATCATTGTTATCATGGCTTATGTGATATGGGTGCTAGTGCTAGTGCAATACCTTACGACTTATACAAAGAAATTATGCATGATATTTCACCTGCTGAGATAGGATATATTGATGCCACAATTAAACTTGCCAATAGAGATACTATTTCACCAATGGGAATTGTTAGAGATGTTGAAGTCTTGTGTGGGAAAACTAAATATCCTGCTGATTTTCTTGTTCTTGGTTCCCCACAAGATAGATTTTGTCCCATTATATTTGGTAGACACTTCCTGAACACTGTTAATGCTAATATAGATTGCAAAAAGGATGTTGTTACTATCGGTTTAGATGATATGTCTCATGAATTTAATTTCTCTAAATGTAGTAGACAACACCGTGAAGAAGAATTACCTAGTAAGGATGAAATTATTGGTCTTGCTTCTATTGCCGTACCTCCTAATGATCCTTTAGAACAATATTTGCTAGACCATGAAAATGATATGTTTATGAAGGAAAGAAGGGAAATAGATGAAATATTCTTTAAATAGGAACCTATTCTGAAACACAATTTGCCTGTTGAAATCCTAGGGGATCCTCCTCCACCCAAGGCTGATCCCATGTTTGAGCTTAAACCGTCGCCTGATACTCTTAAATATGCTTATCTTGATGAGAAAAAGATATATCCTGTTATTATTAGTGCTAACCTTTCAGAGCATGAGGAAGAGAGATTATTGAAAACTTTGAAGAAGCACCGCTCTTCTATTGGGTATACTCTTGATGATCTTAAGGGCATTAGTCCCACTCTATGTCAACATAAAATAAATTTGGAAGAAGATGCTAAACCAGTTCGTGATCATCAACGACGGCTGAATCCTAAAATGAAAGAAATGGTAAGAAAGGAAATAGTAAAGCTCCTTGAGGCAGGTATAATCTATCCCGTTGCTAATTGTCAGTGGGTAAGTCCTGTCCATTGTGTCCCTAAGAAGGGAGGTATTACTGTCGTTCCTAATGATAAAGATGAATTGATTCCTCAAAGAATTATTACAGGTTATAGCATGGCAATTGATTTCCGCAAATTAAATAATGCCACTAAAAAGGATCATTACCCCTTACCTTTTATCGATCAAATGCTAGAAAGATTATCCAAACATACACATTTTTGCTTTCTATATGGTTATTCTGGTTTCTCTCAAATACCTGTGTCATCCAAGGATCAATCGAAGACTACTTTTACTTGCCCTTTTGGCACTTTTGCTTATAGACGTATGCCTTTTGGTTTATGTAATGCACCTGCTACCTTTCAAAGATGCATGATGGCTATATTCTCTGACTTTTGTGAAAAGATTTGTGACGTTTTCATGGACGATTTCTCCGTCTATGGATCTTCTTTTGATGATTTCTTAAGCAACCTTGACCGAGTTTTGCAGAGATGTGAAGAAACTAATCTTGTCTTGAATTGGGAAAAGTGCCACTTTATGGTTAATGAAGGTATTGTCTTGGGGCATAAAGTTTCTGAAAATGGTATTGAAGTTGATAAAGCCAATGTTGATGCTATTGAAAAGATGCCATGCCCCAAGTACATCAAAGGTATAAGAAGTTTCCTTGGTCACGCCGTATTTTATAGGAGGTTCATTAAGGACTTCTCAAAAATTTCTCGCCCTCTGACTAATTTATTACAAAAAGATATACCATTTGTCTTTGATGTTGATTATGTAGAAGCATTTGAAATACTTAAGAAAGCATTGATCTCTGCACCTATTGTTCAGCCACCTGATTGGAATTTACATTTTGAAATTATGTGTGATGCTAGTGATTATGCTCTAGGTGCTGTTCTAGGGAAAAGAGTTGATAAGAAAATAAACGTTATTCAATATGCTAGTAAAACCCTAGACAATTCTCAAAGAAATTATGGTACTACTGAAAAAAAATTCTTAGCAGTTGTATTTGCTTGTGATAAGTTCAGACCTTATATTGTTGATTCTAAAGTAACTATTCACACTGATCATGCTGCTATTAAATATCTTATGGAAAATAAAGATGCTAAACCTAGGCTTATTAGATGGGTTCTCTTGCTACAAGAAATTGACTTACATATTGTTGATAGAAAGGGAGCTGAGAACTCCGTCGCAGACAACTTGTCTAGGTTAGAAAATGTGCTTGATGACCCACTATGTAACGCCCCAAGACCAGAGCTTCAGACGCCTTCCATGTTTCTCGAGTTTTGTCATGTGATTTGTTTGGTCCGTTGCATTTCATCTTTGCATCATGTGCATTGCATCATGTCATTATTCAACCCGTTTTAAAACTCACTAAATAAATTGCATGGATCTTCAGTCCATTTAAACCGAGGGAATTCACATGGTGATTCTCTTTATAACATATCCTCCTGATATTAGGGAGTTATATTAAATATTCCTATAATTTGGATTCACCCATAAACACACTTGCAAAATATCCCAATGCCTTTGTTATCTTAATTCTTGGTCTCCAACATTGCCATATATTCTTTTATCATATTCCGAAGGTCCACCAAAAATCCAAACATTTTTGGACACCTGTAATTCCTAGTCCTTGTTCAAACCATTTGAATTAAATTCAAATGACTTTGAATTAAATTCTTGCAATCATGCCTCTCCTATTTTTCGTGGACCGTGCACATTTTTATGAGTTCGTGAAAATTATCCCAGTGCCCAAATTCCTTCTCCAACCTTTTCTTTCTCTTATTTATGCCTTTGTTATTTGCTATTTTTGGCAAATAAAAGGAAATGAGAAAGAGAGTATGAGAGAGAGCAGCCCAGCAGGCCCCTAGCCGTTTTCCTCTCCACTGGGCCGGTCTCCTAAGGCCCAGCAGCAGTCAGCTACCAGAGGCCCACCTATCCCTTCCTAACCTAGCCCGCACACCCTTCAGCACCCCTCCTCCTCGTTCCCTCGCGCCGCCAGAGCCTCCTGCTCGATCCTCTCGCTCCCTTCCTCACCTTACAGCGCGACCAGGAGGGGCTCCCGATCCCAGTCCAGAGCTCCTTCGACCAGCCGGAGCCCTTGCCGGCTACCCCGGAACCGCACCGCTCCTTCTGCATGCCGTCGTCCGCGACCACCAGGAGGCCGCCATCTCGCTCCGCCCCTTCAACGAACCGCGCCGTGGCTTGCCTCGCGCCTCTGCTGCCAGCAACGAAGGCCGCTCGAGCATGCCGCCATCGACCTCCTCGGCCACTCGGGTCATGCCTTCTCTTTGTCGTGCCCTCCTCCTCTTCTGCCGCGCTCCGGCCCCGTCTCTACACGCGCGCGTCCACCGGCACCGTCTTGCTCCATCGCCTGCTTCCCCTGTTCTCCTTCCCATGCGTCGGCCCCTTCTCCCATGCGCCTCCATCTGCAGCGCCCGGCCGCGACCACGCCTTCCTCTCCCGCACCTCGTCCCCGACGCCGACAAGCCCGCTGCCGTCCTCCAGGGTCTCTCCCTTCCTTCCTGTCGCCTGACTCTCTTCCGGCAGCGCCGCCGCGCCTGCACCCTGCTTCTCACGCAACAACCTCGTCTGCTCGCCTGCGTTGCTCCCCTGCATCACCACCACGCCATGCTCGTTGTTGCATCATGAGTTGCCTTTCGTGACTGCCCGCATGAAGCTTCCACCTCGGCCATCCGCTAGAAGTT
>NC_041392.1:282277589-282343079 GCF_002162155.2 Triticum dicoccoides | reverse complement strand
GTTCCTGGAATGTTGGACCACCAAGACTTGTTGCGGAGACAGGAATCGCCACAAGACGTTTCAGAGATCGCCAAGTACCTCTACTGTTGGCCCCGAACATCTACGGACGTGAACGACTACCGTCACTTGGGTTCGACAAGATGCCGAGTACCACTACGTTTTCCATGTACATCTACACCAAGACTGGACCGACAAGTACCGCGAGAACGTTTGTACCTCTACCGTCGCCGTGGATCCGACAAGTACCCCTACAACAAGTGTACCTCTACCGTCGTATTCGGAATCGCTAAGAATGTCAAGTACCCCTTCGAGATGACGAGACCGGCAAGTTCGAATGACCCCAAGTACCTCTTCGAAACGACCGAGTACCATTACCGTCGGACGCTCGAACAACTACAGGACGAAACGTAAAGTTCCTCGATGAACCATGTACGACTGCCATTTCTCGTGGATTCACCTAAGTACCACGAAATGGACGACCCTACAAGTTACCGTTGCCATGTACAACTACGTCGCCTTGGAGATGTTGGGTTCATCAAGTTCCTCTTCAGAAAAGTACCACTACTTCCCTCGACGACCCGTGAATGACTACTTCCTCTACGAATTCGTTCTGCCCGAAACGCACGCTTCGAAGGTATAACCCCGAGACGACCGTCCGAGAACGTTTGCATGTGTTGTATGAGATGCACCCGTTGTCTGCACCGTGTCCGAGTTGTCACTTGCTCGGTCCTCCTCTTTTGCCGCTAACCCGTGGGGACCCGATATCCGGGAGCACCCCACCATCCTTGCATGACACGCTCCCGTCACTTTTCCTTTTGCACCGGCATCTGAATCGAGTTACCGGAACTGGAATGTTGTCGTGGCATCATTTTCGGATTCGTTGCCATGTCACCGTTTTCGTTTCTGCCACGATGACAAATGCTTCATATCATGCTCTTGTCAACATTTCCAAATTGCATAAAACTTGCAAACGTCATCCGCATCATGATAACAACATCAAGAATGTTTAAATTGTTGTTTGCATTAATTTGCTAAATGCATATGGGGATTTACCGGAATTGTTGGTGTTGTTGTTGTTTCCGGCCTCATTTAAAATGCCTAACTATGTTTTCTACTCATGTTTCACCTCTTGCCATGTTAATCAGCATTTAAAATTGTTGGGTACATAAACGAGATCGAACTAAATAACTTGAATGTGGTGTTCCATCAATATGCAACTCGTTGCATATTGAGCTCCACTTAACTTGTAGTGTTGTTTGTGCACTTTGCCATGCCATGCCTCATTAAATCGGACATGCATCATACTTGGTTGTGCATCATGTCATGTTGATGTGATAGTTGTTTACTATGTTGCTTGCTTCTTTCTGGGTTGCTTCTCTTGTTAGCTTCGGTTTCATTCCGGAGTTGTGAGGATCTGTTCGACTGCGTCTGTTCGTCTTCTTCATGGACTCGTTCTTCTTCCTTGCAGGATTTCAGGCAAGATGACCATACCCTCGAAATCACTTCTATCTTTGCTTGCTAATTGCTCGCTCTTTTGCTATGCCGCGATACCTACCACTTGCTATATCATGCCTCCCATATTGCCATGTCAAGCCTCTAACCCTCCTTTCCTAGCAAACTGTTGTTTGACTATGTTACCGCTTTGCTCAGCCCCTCTTATAGCGTTGCTAGTTGCAGGTGAAGCTAAAGTTTGTTCCATGTTTGGAACATGGTTATGTTGGGATATCACAATATCTCTTATTCTAATTAATGCATCTATATACTTGGTAAAGGGTGGAAGGCTCGGCCTTATGCCTGGTGTTTTGTTCCACTCTTGCCGCCCTAGTTTCCGTCATATCGGTGTTATGTTCCTTGATTTTGCGTTCCTTACACGGTTGGGTGTTATGGGGACCCTCTAACAGTTCGCTTTGAATAAAACTCCTCCAGCAAGGCCCAACCTTGGTTTAACCATTTGCCTCACCACCACCTACCCTTCCCTCGGGTCGGCCAACCCGAGGGTCATCTTTATTTTTAACCCCCCGGGCCAGTGCTTGTCTAAGTGTTGGTCCGAACCGGGCAGCCCGCGGGGCCACCTCGGGGCAACTCGAGGGCTGGTTTTACTCGTAGCTTGACCTATCCGGTGTTGCCCTAAGAACGAGATATGTGCAGCTCCTATCGGGATTGTCGGCACATCAGGAGGCTTTGCTGGTCTTGTTTTACCATTGTCGAAATGTCTTGTAACCGGGATTCCGAGTCTGATCGGGTCTTCCTGGGAGAAGGAATATCCTTCGTTGACCGCGAGAGCTTGTGATGGGCTAAGTTGGGACACCCCTGCAGGGTTTGAACTTTCGAAAGCCATGCCCGTGGTTATGGACCGATGGGAATTTGTTAATGTCCGGTTGTAGAGAACTTGACACTTAACTTAATTAAAATGCATCAACCGCATGTGTAGCCATGATGGTCTCCTTCCGGCGGAGTCCGAAAAGTGAACACGGTTCCTTGTGTTATGTTTGGACGTAAGTAGTTTTCAGGATCACTTCTTGATCACTTGTAGCTTCACGACTGTTGCGTTGCTTCTCTTCTCGCTCTTATTTGCGTATGTTAGCCACCATATATGCTTAGTGCTTGCTGCAGCTCCACCTCACTACCCTTTCCTACCCATAAGCTTAAATAGTCTTGATCTCGCGGGTGTGAGATTGCTGAGTCCTCGTGACTCACAGATACTTCCAAACAGTTGCAGGTGCTGATGATACCAGTGTAGGTGACGCAACCCAACTCAGGTGGGAGATCGATGAAGATCATGTTTGTTGTGTTGTTTCGTTTTCCAGTTGATCAGTAGTGGAGCCCAGTCGGGGCGATCGGGGATCTAACAATAGGGGTGGTCTTTCTTTATTTTGGTTCCATATCGGACCTTGATTGTATTCTGGATGTTGTATGTTTAACTTGTATTGTGTGAAGTGGCGATTGTAAGCCAACTCTTTATCCCTTTCTTATGCAGTACATGGGATTGTGTGAAGATTACCCCTCTTGCGACAAACCTACCATGTGGCTGTGCCTCTAAGTCGTGCCTCGACACGTGGGAGATATAGCCGCATCGTGGGTGTTACACACTACCTATTGATGATAGCTTTCCTGATGAGCAATTAAATGTCATGAATGCTTCTCATACTACTCCATGGTATGCTGATTATGCTAATACATTGTTGCCAAATTCATACCACCTAGTTTCACATACCAGCAAAAGAAAAAGTTCTTCTATGATTTGAGGCATTACTTTTGGGATGACCCACCTCTTTATAAAGAAGGAGTAGATGGTGTTATTAGACGTTGTGTACCTGAGCATGAACATGAACAGATCCTTCGCAAGTGTCACTCCGAAGCTTATGGAGGACACCATGCTGGAGATAGAACTGCACATAAGGTATTGCAATCTGGTTTTTATTGGCCTACTCTTTTCAAGGATGCCCGTAAGTTTGTCTTATCTTGTGATGAATGTCAAAGAATTGGTAATATTAGTAGACATCAAGAAATGCCTATGAACTATTCACTCATTAATGAACCATTTGATGTTTGGGGCTTTGACTATATGGGACCTTTTCCTGCCTCTAATGGATATACACATATTTTAGTTGCTGTTGATTACGTTACTAACTGGGTAGAAGCTATTCCAACTAGTAGTGCTGATCATAACACTTCTATTAAAATGCTTAAAGAAGTTTTTTTCCAAGATTTGGAGTCCCTAGATATTTAATGACTGATGGTGGTTCACATTTTATTCATGGTGCTCTCCGTAAAATGCTTGCTAAGTATGATGTTAATCATAAAATTGCATCCCCTTATCACCCTCAGTCTAGTGGTCAAGTAGAATTGAGTAATAGAGAGCTCAAATTAATTTTGCAAAAGACTGCCAATAGGTCTATAAATAATTGGTCCAAGAAACTTGATGATGCATTATGGGCCTATAGGACTGCATATAAAAATCCTATGGGTATGTCTCCGTATAAAATGGTTTATGGAAAAGCATGTCACTTACCTCTCGAACTAGAACACAAGGCATATTGGGCTATTAAAGAGCTCAATTATGATTTTAAACTTGCTGGTGAGAAGAGGTTATAAGATATTAGCTCACTCGATGAATGGAGAATCCAAGCCTATGAAAATGCCAAGTTGTTTAAAGAAAAAGTTAAAAGATGGCATGATAAAAGGATACAAAAGCGTGAGTTTAATGTAGGTGATTATGTATTGCTATACAACTCTCGTTTAAGATTTTTTGCAGGAAAACTTCTCTCTAAATGGGAAGGTCCTTACGTTATCGAGGAGGTCTATCGTTCCAGTGCCATAAAAATCAACAACTTCGAAGGCACAAATCCTAAGGTGGTGAACGTTCAAAGAATCAAACATTATATCTCAGGTAATCCCATAAATGTTGAAACCAATGTTATTGAAACTGTAACCCCAGAGGAATACATAAGGGACACTTTCTGGAACGTTTCAGACTCTGAAAAGGAATAGATATGTGGTACGGTAAGTAAACCGACTCCAACATAGTTTTTAAGGCAATATTTCTCTGTTTTGGAATATTTAGAAAAATAGAAAAATAAGAAGCAGTCCGGGAAGGACACGAGGCCTCCACGAGGGTGGAGGGCGCGCCCTACCCTACTGGGCGCGCCCCCTACCTCGTGGGCACCTCGTGCGCTCTTCGGACTCCGTTTTCTTACATGACACGTATTTTGGTCGGTAAAAATTCATTATATAATCTCCCAGAGGTTTTGACTCCCATATCACACAATTATCCTCTGTTTGTGTTTCGAGCTGTTTTTTCTGATAGATCCAGGATGTCATGTCGTCTTCAAGTTCCCCCAAGGACCAGTTCTTCGAGAAGGTCATCAACCCCTACCTCGCGGAGGTGCTGCAACACCCTCAAACCATTGAGATGCATAAGGGGTTGTTGCACATCCGCGATGCCGAAGGACGAAGGAAGACCGGAAGCACAGAGGCAAGGCTCGAGGCATTGGAGCAAGATGTTTTCAAGTGTCAGGAGATGGTGGAGCATGGACTCGATTCCAATCACATTATGATCACGGAGTTCACCAACAACCACAAGCTGGACGTCAAGGACATTGGGGAGGCCATCTTCAAGCTTCATGAGAAAATCGAGCACCACCAAGCCCAGATCTATGACCTGCAAAATCAAAACTGTGAGTATGAATATAGATTCAAGAGGATGAGTTTGGCTGCAGATTTGAGGTTTCAGGAGACTCGATCATCCTTCTATGATGGTGAGCCTATGCCTTGGAAGAAGGACGACAAGCCTACGCCATCAACAAAACCATCACCTTCTCCACCAACAAAGAAGAATTGAGTATCTGGTATGGGCACTCCCCTTGGCAGCTACCAAGCTTGGGGGAGTTCCCCGGTATCGTATCACCATCACTTTTATCTTTACCGTTTTTCTTAGTTCTATCCTTTTGGTAATATCTTGATCTAGTAGAATAAATTTTATGACATGATCTAGTTTTGAGTTTTGATTTATGATCCCTCTATGTAATCGAGTCCGTGAGCTATATATAATAAAGATTAGTGTTGAGTCAAGGGCTCGATTATTTTTTCATGATCCTAAGTTAATAAAAGAAAAGAGAAAGAATAAAAAAGGAAACAAAGAGATCATATGGATCTTATGGAGAGTAATGAGCTCACATAGAAAAGTATGATGAATAAAGGTTCTTGAGAGTTGACAAACATAGTTTTGGTCATCGTTGCAATTAATAGGAAGTAATAAAGAAAGAGAGGTGTTCACATATAAATATACTATCTTGGACATCTTTTATGATTGTGAGCACTCATTAAAATATGACATGCTAAAGAGTTGACGTTGGACAAGGAAGACAACGTAATGGCTTATGTTTTCTTACATCTGAGATAAATTATATTGTCATGGATCATCCAACATGGTTGAGCTTGCCTTTCCCCCTCATGCTAGCCAAATTCATCGCACCAAGTAGAGATACTACTTGTGCTTCCAAATACCCTTAAACTAGTTTTGCCATGAGAATCCACCATACCTACCTATGGATTGAGTAAGATCCTCCAAGTAAGTTGTCATCGGTGCAAGCAATACAAATTGCTCTCTAAATATGTATGGCTTATTAGTGTGGGAGAAAATAAGCTTTATACGATCGTGTGATATGGAAGAAATAAAAGTGACAGACTGCATAATAAAGGTCCATATCACAAGTGGCAATATAAAGTGACGTTCTTTCGCATTAAGATTTTGTGCATCCAACCATAAAAGCGCATGACAACCTCTGCTTCCCTCTGCGAAGGGCCTATCTTTTACTTTTATCTCCTACCTTGCATAAGAGTCATGGTGATCTTCACCCTTCCTTTTTACATTTTATCCTTTGGCAAGCACAATATGTTGGAAAGATCCTGGTATATATGGCTAATTGGATGTGGGTTTTCATGAACTATTATTGTTGACATTACCCTTGAGGTAAAACATTGGGAGGCAAAACTATAAGCCCCTATCTTTCTCTGTGTCCGATTAAAATTCCATACCCATAAGTATTGCGTGAGTGTCAGCAATTGTGAAAGACTATATGATAGTTGAGTATGTGGACTTGCTGAAAGGCTCTTATATATTGACTCTTTCCTATGTTATGATAAATTGCAATTGCTCCAGTGACTGAGATTATAGTTTGTTAGTTTTCAATGAAGTTTACGATCCATACTTGAAATTCTGATTGAATTATTACTCTAGCATAAGAAATCATATGACAAAAATTATGTAAGTTGTTGTTCTAAGAATGAACATGATGCCCTCATGTCGGTATTTTACTTTTATCGACACCTCTATCTCCAAACATGTGGACATATTTTTCGATTTTGGCTTTCACTTGAGGACAAGCGAGGTCTAAGCTTGGGGGAATTGATACGTCCATTTTGCATCATGCTTTTATATCGATATTTATTGCATTATGGGCTGTTATTACACATTATGTCACAATACTTATGCCTATTCTCTCTTATTTTACAAGGTTTACATAAAGAGGGAGAATGCCGACAGCTGGGATTCTGGGCTGGAAAAGGAGCAAATATTAGAGACCTATTCTGCACAGCTCCAAAAGTCTTGAAACTTCACGGAAGATGTTTTCAGAATATATAAAAAAAATACTGATCACAGGAAGTTCACCAGGGGGGCCACACCCTGCCCACGATGGTGGGGGGCGCGCCCTACCCCCCTCGGTGCGCCCCCTACCTCGTGGGCCCCCTGGTGGCCCTCCGATGGCCATCTTCTGCTATATGGAGTCTTTCGATGAGGAAAAAAATCATAAGCCATCTCCTCGGACGAAACTCCGCCGCCACGACACGGAACCTTGACGGATCCAATCTAGGGCTCTAGCAGAGCTGTTCTACCGGGGAAACTTCCCTCCGGGAGGGGGAAATCATCGCCATCGTCATCACCAACGCTCCTCTCATCGAGAGAGGGCAATCTCCATCAACATCTTCACCAGCACCGTCTCCTCTGAAAACCCTAGTTCATCACTTGTATCCAATTCTTGTCCCCAAGTCCAGGATTGGTACTAGTAGGTTGCTTGTGGTGTTAATTACTCTTTGTAGTTGATGCTAGTTGGTTTATTTGGTGGGAGATCATATGTTCAGATCCTATATGCATATTAATACCCCTCTGATTATGAACATGAATATGCTTTGTGAGTAGTTACGTTTGTTCCTGAGGACATGGGAGAAGTCTTGCTATTAGTAGTCATGTGAATTTGGTATTCCTTCGATATTTTGATGAGATGCATGTTGTCTCTCCTCTAGTGGTGTTATGTGAACGTCGACTACATGATACTTCACCATTATTTGGGCCTAGAGGAAGGCATTGGGAAGTAATAAGTAGATGATGGGTTGCTAGACTGACAGAAGCTTAAACCCTAGTTTATGCGTTGCTTCGTAAGGGGCTGATTTGGATCCGTATGTTCCATGCTATGGTTAGGTTTACCTTAATACTTTTGTTGTAGTTGCGGATGCTTGCAATAGAGGTTAATCATATTTGGGATGCTTGTCCAAGTAAGGATAGTACACAAGCACCGATCCACCCACATACCAAATTATCAAAGTACCGAACACGAATCATATGAACATGATGAAAACTAGCTTGACGATATTCCCATGTGTCCTCGGGAGCGCTTTTCTCTATATAAGAGTTTGTCCAGGCTTGTCCTTTGCTACAAAAAGGATTTGGCCACCTTGCTGCACTTTATTTACTTTTGTTACTTTGTTGCTCGTTACAAATTATCCTATCACAAAACTATCTGTTACCACTTATTTCAGTATTTGCAGAGAATACCTTGCTGGAAACTGCTTATCATTTCCTTCTGCAACTCGTTGGGTTCGACACTCTTACTTATCGAAAGGACTACGATAGATCCCCTATACTTGTGGGTCATCAAACACCACATGGTAAAAATAGATAGCACAATTCACTAGAATTTGTTAAGGAAAGGCAGTAGCTAGCAAACTGAACATGGGTCCTTATAGTGAGCTAATAAGACAAGCTACTCCTCATTATCGGAGATATCAATGACGATTGGCTCCTTGGACATGGAATAGGGTGAGGCCTCCGCATCGTGGGTGCCCTCGTTGTAGTGGTGAGTTGCCTGAGCCGCTCCAGGCACCAACCTTCTGGCTCTCAAGATGAGGTAAGCGCGTGCACGCTGAGAAAACACCTCATAGTCTTCGTCGAAGGCACCGACGGTGGCCTCGAGAAAACACCACGAACTGTCGATTAAAGCAGCCAAAAGCGTCGCGGGGTC
This sequence comes from Triticum dicoccoides, assembly GCF_002162155.2. Taxonomy (NCBI): domain Eukaryota; kingdom Viridiplantae; phylum Streptophyta; class Magnoliopsida; order Poales; family Poaceae; genus Triticum; species Triticum dicoccoides. Next base: position 282,334,281 of record NC_041392.1, on the reverse strand, counting down.
GGTGCGTGAGGCATCAATGGTGGCCTCGACGGCGAGGTGCTCCTCCAAGATCTGGGGGTCGGCACGAATGGCAGCCATCACGACCTCATTCGTGCGTGCGGTCGCGATTTGCTTCTCCGCTGCCAAATGCTCCTTGAGGTCCTAGCTATACTGCATGCACCATGGCTTAGGCCGACGCTTATTTGGTGGAGGGTCGATGATTTGGGTGGAAGGTGTCGCGCTTGCACCTGCAGTCGGGCCATGTGGGATGTGGAAGGAGGAGGAGGATGGGGGTCCGGTGTGGATTACCTGCCTGGATAGGCGAGGCCGAGCAGCGTGAAGGAGGGTCGCCGGCGAGGAGTTGGCGGTGCTGCAAGCAAGGAGTGAAGGTTTCAACTTGGAAAGGAAGGCGGAAAGGGGGCAAATGTGGCTTTTGGTAAGGGGAGGGGGCGGGGAAGTAGATATTTCCGCGAAAGCCGAAAATTTGGAATCGCTTCAGACAAAAAACTACGCGCAAAGTGTCATCAGACACGGTCCCTTATTCAGACACAGTCCGAAGATATTTTGTGCTACATCTCACATGGTTGGTTATAATAAACTGTGTGGGATCTACTTGATTTTCCGTCTTGATTTGAATTAGATAATGGGGCCACAGCAGCCTTGGACGGTGTTTGAATTGCTAGACCTTTTATCTATAGTGGTCATAAAATAATTGGAATTATTCAGGGTTCATTTGAACATTTTATGCATTAAGTGAGTTTTCAATGCATTTATGTGCATAATTCAAATTTGAACTACATGCGCATGCTCCAGTGCATATAAATTGGTTGAAAAATCAAATCTTTGTCCTTGGGTGCATGCTTAGGTCCCATGCAAGAAATGGGAATGAATTTCAAACACGATGGCACCGTTGACTGTCGGCAAAACATTGAGATGCCATGTTTCATAATTATAGTAAATCCAAAACTCGTCTGAAATTCATGAAACTTGGCATGCTATCATGGAGTGGCATCAACATGTCATGGTACAAATTTTGTCCCATTCGGGGTAGGTTTGGGTATATGCTTCTCACAAACCGGAGCTTCTCACAACAAGCATGATCGTTTTCGGTAGGGAATGTCCCACCTTTGGGGATGAAACGATATCCATTGCCTCTTATTGCTTTCAAGTTTTTTTCTCGTGTCAACATAGAAAAACAGGAGTGTTGTGTGAATTTTTGTGATTTTTCGGGGTCCGTTTGGACATTTTTATGCATTAAGTGAGTTTTCAATGCATTTATGTGCATAATTCAAATTTGAACTACATGTGCATGCTCCAGTGCACATAAATTGGTTGAAAAATCAAATATTTGTCCTTGCGTGCATGCTTAGGTCCCATGCAAGAAATGGGAATGAATTTCAAACACCATGGCATAGTTGATTGCCGGCAAAACATTGAGATGCATGGTTTTCAAATTCTAGTAAATCCAAAAGTCGTCTAAAATTCATGAAACTTGGCATGCTATCATGGAGCGGCATCAACATGCCGTGGTACAAATTTTGTCCCATTTGGAGCAGGTTTGGGTGTATGCTTCTCACAAACCGGAGCTTCTCACAACAAGCATGATGGTTTTCGGTAGGGAACGTCCCACCTTTGGGGACAAAACGATATCCATTGCCTCTTATTGCTTTCAAGTTTTTTTCTCGTGTCAACATAGAACAACAGGAGTGTTGTGTGAATTTTTGTGATTATTCGGGGTTTGTTTGGTCATTTTTATGCATTAACTGAGTTTTCAATGCATTCATGTGCATAATTAAAATTTGAACTACATGCGCATGCTCCAGTGCATATAAATTGGTTGAAAAATCAAATCTGTGTCCTTGGGTGCATGCTTAGGTCCCATGCAAGAAATGAGAATGAATTTCAAACACCATGGCACCATTGATTGCCGGCAAAACATTGAGATGCCTGGTTTTTAAATTCTAGTAAATCCAAAAGTCGTCTAAAATTCATCAAACTTGGCACGCTATCATGGAGCGGCATCAACATGCCGTGGTACAAATTTTTTCCCATTTGGGGCAGGTTTGGGTAACAGTGAGATGCCTGGTTTTTAAATTCTAGTAAATCCAAAACTCATGTGAAATTCATGAAACTTGGCATGCTATCATGGAGCGGCATCAACATGCCGTGGTACAAATTTGGGGCAGGTTTGGGTATATGCTTCTCACAAACCGGAGCTTCTCACAACAAGCATGATGGTTTTCAGTAGGGAACGTCCCACCTCTGGGGACGAAACGATATCCATTGCCTCTTATTTCTTTCAAGTTTTTTTATCGTGTCAACATAGCACAACATGAGTGTTGTGTGAATTTTTGTGATTTTTCGGGGTTCGTTTGGACTTTTTTATGCATTAACTGAGTTTTCAATGCATTTATGTGCATAATTCAAATTTGAACTACATGCGCATTCTCCAGTGCATACAAATTGGTTGAAAAATCAAATCTGTGTCCTTGGGTCCATGCTTAGGTCCCATGCAAGAAATGGGAATGAATTTCAAACACCAGGGCACCGTTGATTGTCGGCAAAACATTGAGATGCCTGGTTTTTAAATTCTAGTAAATCCAAAACTCGTCTAAAATTCATGAAACTTGGCATGCTATCATGGAGCTGCATCAACGTGCCGTGGTACAAATTTTGTCCCATTTGGGCAGGTTTGGGTATATGCTTCTCACAAACCGGAGCTTCTCACAACAAGCATGATGGTTTCGGTAGGGAACGTCCCACCTCTGGGGACGAAACGATATCCATTGCCTCTTATTGCTTTCAAGTTTTTTTTTCTCGTGTCAACATAGAACAACAGGAGTGTTGTGTGATTTTTTGTGATTTTTTGGGGTTCGTTTGGACATTTTTATGCATTAAGTGAGTTTTCAATGCATTTATGTGCATAATTCAAATTTGAACTACATGCGCATGCTCCAGTGCATATAAGTTGGTTGAAAAATCAAATCCGTGTCCTTGGGTGCATGCTTAGGTCCCATGCAAGAAATGGGAATGAATTTCAAACACCATGGCACCATTGATCAAAACATTGAGATGCCTGGTTTTTAATTTCTAGTAAATCCAAAAGTCATCGAAAATTCATAAAACTTGGCACGCTACCATGGAGCGGCATCAACATGCCATGGTACAATTTTTTTCCCATTTGGGGCAGGCTTGGGTGTATGCTTCTCACAAACCGGAGCTTCTCACAATAAGCATGATCGTTTTCGGTAGGGAACGTCCCACCTTTGGGGACGAAACGATATCCATTGCCTCTTATTGCTTTCAAGTTTTTTTCTCGTGTTAACATAGAACAACAGGAGTGTTGTGTGAATTTTTGTGATTTTTCGGGGTTCGTTTGGACATTTTTATGCATTAGGTGAGTTTTCAATGCATTTATGTGCATAATTCAAATTTGAACTACATGCGCATGTTCTAGTGCATATAAATTGGTTGAAAAATCAAATATGTGTCCTTGGGTGCATTCTTAGATCCCATGCAAGAAATGGAATGAATTTCAAACACCAGGGCACCGTTGATTGCCGGCAAAACATTGAGATGCCTGGTTTTTAAATTCTAGTAAATCCAAAACTCGTCTGAAATTCATGAAACTTGGAATGCTATCATGGAGCGGCATCAACATGTCGTGGTACAAATTTTATCCCATTTGGGGCAGGTTTGGGTATACGCTTCTCATAAACCGGAGCTTCTCACAACAAGCATGATGGTTTTCGGTAGGGAACGTCCCACCTTTGGGGACGAAACGATATCCATTGCCTCTTATTGCTTTCAAGTTTTTTTTTCTCGTGTCAACATAGAACAACAGGAGTGTTGTGTGATTTTTTGTGATTTTTCGGGGTTCGTTTGGACTTTTTTATGCATTAACTGAGTTTTCAATGCATTTATGTGCATAATTCAAATTTGAACTACATGCGCATGCTCCAGTGCATACAAATTGGTTGAAAAATCAAATCTGTGTCCTTGGGTGCATGCTTAGGTCCCATGCAAGAAATGGGAATGAATTTCAAACACCAGCGCACCGTTGATTGTCGGCAAAACATTGAGATGCCTGGTTTTTAAATTCTAGTAAATCCAAAACTCGTCTAAAATTCATGAAACTTGGCATGCTATCATGGAGCTGCATCAACGTGCCGTGGTACAAAATTTGTCCCATTTGGGCAGGTTTGGGTATATGCTTCTCACAAACCGGAGCTTCTCACAACAAGCATGATGGTTTCGGTAGGGAACGTCCCACCTCTGGGGACGAAACGATATCCATTGCCTCTTATTGCTTTCAAGTTTTTTTTCTCGTGTCAACATAGAACAACAGGAGTGTTGTGTGAATTTTTGTGATTTTTTGGGGTTCGTTTGGACATTTTTATGCATTAAGTGAGTTTTCAATGCATTTATGTGCATAATTCAAATTTGAACTACATGCGCATGCTCCAGTGCAAATAAATTGGTTGAAAAATCAAATCCGTGTCCTTGGGTGCATGCTTAGGTCCCATGCAAGAAATGGGAATGAATTTCAAACACCATGGCACCATTGATCAAAACATTGAGATGCCTGGTTTTTAATTTCTAGTAAATCCAAAAGTCGTCGGAAATTCATGAAACTTGGCACGCTACCATGGAGCGGCATCAACATGCCATGGTACAATTTTTTTTCCCATTTGGGGCAGGCTTGGGTGTATGCTTCTCACAAACCGGAGCTTCTCACAATAAGCATGATCGTTTTCGGTAGGGAACGTCCCACCTTTGGGGACGAAATGATATCCATTGCCTCTTATTGCTTTCAAGTTTTTTTCTCGTGTTAACATAGAACAACAGGAGTGTTGTGTGAATTTTTGTGATTTTTCGGGGTTCGTTTGGACAATTTTATGCATTATGTGAGTTTTCAATGCATTTATGTGCATAATTCAAATTTGAACTACATGCGCATGTTCTAGTGCATATAAATTGGTTGAAAAATCAAATATGTGTCCTTGGGTGCATTCTTCGGTCCCATGCAAGAAATGGGAATGAATTTCAAACACCAGGGCACCGTTGATTGCCGGCAAAACATTGAGATGCCTAGTTTTTAAATTCTAGTAAATCCAAAACTCGTCTGAAATTCATGAAACTTGGAATGCTATCATGGAGCGGCATCAACATGTCGTGGTACAAATTTTGTCCCATTTGGGGCAGGTTTGGGTATACGCTTCTCATAAACCGGAGCTTCTCACAACAAGCATGATGGTTTTCGGTAGGGAACATCCCACCTTTGGGGACGAAATGATATCCATTGCCTCTTATTGCTTTCAAGTTTTTTTTCCTCGTGTCAACATAGAACAACAGGAGTGTTGTGTGATTTTTTGTGATTTTTCGGGGTTCGTTTGGACTTTTTTATGCATTAGGTGAGTTTTCAATGCATTTATGTGCATAATTCAAATTTGAACTACATGCGCATGCTCCAGTGCATACAAATTGGTTGAAAAATCAAATATGTGTCCTTGGGTGCATGCTTAGGTCCCATGCAAGAAATGGGAATGAATTTCAAACACCAGCGCACCGTTGATTGTCGGCAAAACATTGAGATGCCTGGTTTTTAAATTCTAGTAAATCCAAAACTCGTCTAAAATTCATGAAACTTGGCATGCTATCATGGAGCTGCATCAACGTGCCGTGGTACAAATTTTGTCCCATTTGGGCAGGTTTGGGTATATGCTTCTCACAAACCGGAGCTTCTCACAACAAGCATGATGGTTTCGGTAGGGAACGTCCCACCTCTGGGGACGAAACGATATCCATTGCCTCTTATTGCTTTCAAGTTTTTTTTCTCGTGTCAACATAGAACAACAGGAGTGTTGTGTGAATTTTTGTGATTTTTTGGGGTTCGTTTGGACATTTTTATGCATTAAGTGAGTTTTCAATGCATTTATGTGCATAATTCAAATTTGAACTACATGCGCATGCTCCGGTGCATATAAATTGGTTGAAAAATCAAATCCGTGTCCTTGGGTGCATGCTTAGGTCCCATGCAAGAAATGGGAATGAATTTCAAACACCATGGCACCATTGATCAAAACATTGAGATGCCTGGTTTTTAATTTCTAGTAAATCCAAAAGTCATCGGAAATTCATGAAACTTGGCACGCTACCATGGAGCGGCATCAACATGCCATGGTACAAATTTTTTTCCCATTTGGGGCAGGCTTGGGTGTATGCTTCTCACAAACCGGAGCTTCTCACAATAAGCATGATCGTTTTCGGTAGGGAACGTCCCACCTTTGGGGACGAAACGATATCCATTGCCTCTTATTGCTTTCAAGTTTTTTTCTCGTGTTAACATAGAACAACAGGAGTGTTGTGTGAATTTTTGTGATTTTTCGGGGTTCGTTTGGACATTTTTATGCATTAGGTGAGTTTTCAATGCATTTATGTGCATAATTCAAATTTGAACTACATGCGCATGTTCTAGTGCATATAAATTGGTTGAAAAATCAAATATGTGTCCTTGGGTGCATTCTTAGGTCCCATGCAAGAAATGGGAATGAATTTCAAACACCAAGGCACCGTTGATTGCCGGCAAAACATTGAAATGCCTGGTTTTTAAAGTCTAGTAAATCCAAATCTCGTCTGAAATTCATGAAACTTGGAATGCTATCATGGAGCAGCATCAACATGTCGTGGTACAAATTTTGTCCCATTTGGGGCAGGTTTGGGTATACGCTTCTCATAAACCGGAGCTTCTCACAACAAGCATGATGGTTTTCGGTAGGGAACGTCCCACCTTTGGGGACGAAACGATATCCATTGCCTCTTATTGCTTTCAAGTTTTTTTTTCTCGTGTCAACATAGAACAACAGGAGTGTTGTGTGATTTTTTGTGATTTTTCGGGGTTCGTTTGGACTTTTTTATGCATTAACTGAGTTTTCAATGCATTTATGTGCATAATTCAAATTTGAACTACATGCGCATGCTCCAGTGCATACAAATTGGTTGAAAAATCAAATCTGTGTCCTTGGGTGCATGCTTAGGTCCCATGCAAGAAATGGGAATGAATTTCAAACACCAGCGCACCGTTGATTGTCGGCAAAACATTGAGATGCCTGGTTTTTAAATTCTAGTAAATCCAAAACTCGTCTAAAATTCATGAAACTTGGCATGCTATCATGGAGCTGCATCAACGTGCCGTGGTACAAATTTTGTCCCATTTGGGCAGGTTTGGGTATATGCTTCTCACAAACCGGAGCTTCTCACAACAAGCATGATGGTTTCGGTAGGGAACGTCCCACCTCTGGGGACGAAACGATATCCATTGCCTCTTATTGCTTTCAAGTTTTTTTTCTCGTGTCAACATAGAGCAACAGGAGTGTTGTGTGAATTTTTGTGATTTTTTGGGGTTCGTTTGGACATTTTTATGCATTAAGTGAGTTTTCAATGCATTTATGTGCATAATTCAAATTTGAACTACATGCGCATGCTCCAGTGCATATAAATTGGTTGAAAAATCAAATCCGTGTCCTTGGGTGCATGCTTAGGTCCCATGCAAGAAATGGGAATGAATTTCAAACACCATGGCACCATTGATCAAAACATTGAGATGCCTGGTTTTTAATTTCTAGTAAATCCAAAAGTCATCGGAAATTCATGAAACTTGGCACGCTACCATGGAGCGGCATCAACATGCCATGGTACAAATTTTTTTCCCATTTGGGGCAGGCTTGGGTGTATGCTTCTCACAAACCGGAGCTTCTCACAATAAGCATGATCGTTTTCGATAGCGAACGTCCCACCTTTGGGGACGAAACGATATCCATTGCCTCTTATTGCTTTCAAGTTTTTTTCTCGTGTTAACATAGAACAACAGGAGTGTTGTGTGAATTTTTGTGATTTTTCGGGGTTCGTTTGGACATTTTTATGCATTAGGTGAGTTTTCAATGCATTTATGTGCATAATTCAAATTTGAACTACATGCGCATGTTCTAGTGCATATAAATTGGTTGAAAAATCAAATATGTGTCCTTGGGTGCATTCTTAGGTCCCATGCAAGAAATGGGAATGAATTTCAAACACCAAGGCACCGTTGATTGCCGGCAAAACATTGAGATGCCTGGTTTTTAAAGTCTAGTAAATCCAAAGCTCGTCTGAAATTCATGAAACTTGGAATGCTATCATGGAGCAGCATCAACATGTCGTGGTACAAATTTTGTCCCATTTGGGGCAGGTTTGGGTATACGCTTCTCATAAACCGGAGCTTCTCACAACAAGCATGATGTTTTTCGGTAGGGAACGTCCCACCTTTGGGGACGAAACGATATCCATTGCCTCTTATTGCTTTCAAGTTTTTTTTTCTCGTGTCAACATAGAACAACAGGAGTGTTGTGTGATTTTTTGTGATTTTTCGGGGTTCGTTTGGACTTTTTTATGCATTAACTGAGTTTTCAATGCATTTATGTGCATAATTCAAATTTGAACTACATGCGCATGCTCCAGTGCATACAAATTGGTTGAAAAATCAAATCTGTGTCCTTGGGTGCATGCTTAGGTCCCATGCAAGAAATGGGAATGAATTTCAAACACCAGCGCACCGTTGATTGTCGGCAAAACATTGAGATGCCTGGTTTTTAAATTCTAGTAAATCCAAAACTCGTCTAAAATTCATGAAACTTGGCATGCTATCATGGAGCTGCATCAACGTGCCGTGGTACAAAATTTGTCCCATTTGGGCAGGTTTGGGTATATGCTTCTCACAAACCGGAGCTTCTCACAACAAGCATGATGGTTTCGGTAGGGAACGTCCCACCTCTGGGGACGAAACGATATCCATTGCCTCTTATTGCTTTCAAGTTTTTTTTCTCGTGTCAACATAGAACAACAGGAGTGTTGTGTGAATTTTTGTGATTTTTTGGGGTTCGTTTGGACATTTTTATGCATTAAGTGAGTTTTCAATGCATTTATGTGCATAATTCAAATTTGAACTACATGCGCATGCTCCAGTGCATATAAATTGGTTGGAAAATCAAATCCGTGTCCTTGGGTGCATGCTTAGGTCCCATGCAAGAAATGGGAATGAATTTCAAACACCATGGCACCATTGATCAAAACATTGAGATGCCTGGTTTTTAATTTCTAGTAAATCCAAAAGTCGTCGGAAATTCATGAAACTTGGCACGCTACCATGGAGCGGCATCAACATGCCATGGTACAATTTTTTTTCCCATTTGGGGCAGGCTTGGGTGTATGCTTCTCACAAACCGAAGCTTCTCACAATAAGCATGATCGTTTTCGGTAGGGAACGTCCCACCTTTGGGGACGAAACGATATCCATTGCCTCTTATTGCTTTCAAGTTTATTTCTCGTGTTAACATAGAACAACAGGAGTGTTGTGTGAATTTTTGTGATTTTTCGGGGTTCGTTTGGACAATTTTATGCATTATGTGAGTTTTCAATGCATTTATGTGCATAATTCAAATTTGAACTACATGCGCATGTTCTAGTGCATATAAATTGGTTGAAAAATCAAATATGTGTCCTTGGGTGCATTCTTAGGTCCCATGCAAGAAATGGGAATGAATTTCAAACACCAGGGCACCGTTGATTGCCGGCAAAACATTGAGATGCCTAGTTTTTAAATTCTAGTAAATCCAAAACTCGTCTGAAATTCATGAAACTTGGAATGCTATCATGGAGCGGCATCAACATGTCGTGGTACAAATTTTGTCCCATTTGGGGCAGGTTTGGGTATACGCTTCTCATAAACCGGAGCTTCTCACAACAAGCATGATGGTTTTCGGTAGGGAACATCCCACCTTTGGGGACGAAACGATATCCATTGCCTCTTATTGCTTTCAAGTTTTTTTTCTCGTGTCAACATAGAACAACAGGAGTGTTGTGTGATTTTTTGTGATTTTTCGGGGTTCGTTTGGACTTTTTTATGCATTAACTAAGTTTTCAATGCATTTATGTGCATAATTCAAATTTGAACTACATGCACATGCTCCAGTGCATACAAATTGGTTGAAAAATCAAATCTGTGTCCTTGGGTGCATGCTTAGGTCCCATGCAAGAAATGGGAATGAATTTCAAACACCAGCGCACCGTTGATTGTCGGCAAAACATTGAGATGCCTGGTTTTTAAATTCTAGTAAATCCAAAACTCGTCTAAAATTCATGAAACTTGGCATGCTATCATGGAGCTGCATCAACGTGCCGTGGTACAAATTTTGTCCCATTTGGGCAGGTTTGGGTATATGCTTCTCACAAACCGGAGCTTCTCACAACAAGCATGATGGTTTCGGTAGGGAACGTCCCACCTCTGGGGATGAAACGATATCCATTGCCTCTTATTGCTTTCAAGTTTTTTTTCTCGTGTCAACATAGAACAACAGGAGTGTTGTGTGAATTTTTGTGATTTTTTGGGGTTCGTTTGGACATTTTTATGCATTAAGTGAGTTTTCAATGCATTTATGTGCATAATTCAAATTTGAACTACATGCGCATGCTCCAGTGCATATAAATTGGTTGAAAAATCAAATCCGTGTCCTTGGGTGCATGCTTAGGTCCCATGCAAGAAATGGGAATGAATTTCAAACACCATGGCACCATTGATCAAAACATTGAGATGCCTGGTTTTTAATTTCTAGTAAATCCAAAAGTCGTCGGAAATTCATGAAACTTGGCACGCTACCATGGAGCGGCATCAACATGCCATGGTACAAATTTTTTCCCATTTGGGGCAGGCTTGGGTGTATGCTTCTCACAAACCGGAGCTTCTCACAATAAGCATGATCGTTTTCGGTAGGGAACGTCCCACCTTTGGGGACGAAACGATATCCATTGCCTCTTATTGCTTTCAAGTTTTTTTCTCGTGTTAACATAGAACAACAGGAGTGTTGTGTGAATTTTTGTGATTTTTCGGGGTTCGTTTGGACATTTTTATGCATTAAGTGAGTTTTCAATGCATTTATGTGCATAATTCAAATTTGAACTACATGCGCATGTTCTAGTGCATATAAATTGGTTGAAAAATCAAATATGTGTCCTTGGGTGCATTCTTAGGTCCCATGCAAGAAATGGGAATGAATTTCAAACACCAGGGCACCGTTGATTGCCGGCAAAACATTGAGATGCCTGGTTTTTAAATTCTAGTAAATCCAAAACTCGTCTGAAATTCATGAAACTTGGAATGCTATCATGGAGCGGCATCAACATGTCGTGGTACAAATTTTGTCCTATTTGGGGTAGGTTTGGGTATACGCTTCTCATAAACCGGAGCTTCTCACAACAAGCATGATGGTTTTCGGTAGGGAACGTCCCACCTTTGGGGACGAAACGATATCCATTGCCTCTTATTGCTTTCAAGTTTTTTTTCTCGTGTCAACATAGAACAACAGGAGTGTTGTGTGATTTTTTGTGATTTTTCGGGGTTCGTTTGGACTTTTTTATGCATTAACTGAGTTTTCAATGCATTTATGTGCATAATTCAAATTTGAACTACATGCGCATGCTCCAGTGCATATAAATTGGTTGAAAAATCAAATTTGTGTCCTTGGGTGCATGCTTAGGTCCCATGCAAGAAATGGGATGAATTTCAAACACCAAGGCACCGTTGATTGCTGGCAAAACATTGAGATGCCTGGTTTTTAAATTCTAGTAAATCCAAAACTCGTGTGAAATTCATGAAACTTGGCATGCTATCATGGAAGGGCACCCGACATGCTGTGGTATTTTTCGTGTCCATTTTGAGAGAAGGCACACTTGAATAATGACAACCAACAAAGGCATTTTGAAAAAAATAGCCGCCACTTTAATATCTCAAACATTTGTATAATTCAAACCGTCTGCGTTCGGTTAACCATTCGTGTGACACCAGGTGTCTTGGTTTTAATGGCCATAGGAGGTGCCGTGTGGACAACTGCTTGACTGAACGGGAGGCATGCGAGAGCAGTCCGGTGCGCAGGCTCACTGGGAAGCGTACAAGCTGTTCAACGCAGGATCTGTGCATCTCTTCAACGCAAACGGTTTAGATTACGATATGAAAGTTAAAGCCAGACTTTGGCGCTAAGCCAAGAGACACTGTGATTTGTCAAAATATGCAGCTCAAAGTCAATATCACCATCTATTTTTTGCAACTAAAATTCAGTAATTAAGCATAGATTTCATTCATACTAAAGATTAAGCAGTCGTTCTCACCGGGAAGAGAGACAACCTTGGACCGCCGCCCGCCTCGCTCCCACTGGTCGATATTAATGACACCACCAAGGGGCCGCACCCCCATCCTCTCTCTCCACACACACAATTCCTCTCTCTCCTCTCGCATCCTCGACGCCGCTCTGAGTCCTCAAAGCCGTCAGTGTACGAGGATGCCGCCGAAGCGCCCTATCGGAGGGAGTGGCGACGCCGGGGCTGCTGAAGCACCGGAGCATGGCGTGAATATGGAGACAGAGGTTCCCGTCCCCGCCGACGAGGTGGAGAACGAGGATGCCAACAAGCGGAGGCGGGTCGAGAAAGAACCGCAAGCTACTCCAGCAGGCCTAGACTTCATCAACAACCTCCCCGATGATATGTTGATAGTCATCATATCCCCCCTCCCAATCAGAAATCGGGCGAGGACAGCCGCCGTTTGCCGGCGGTGGCGCACCCTATGGCTCCGCACCCCTGTCGACCTCCTCCATGCCCACAAGCTCTACCATGGCTATCGCCAAAGCTTGGATGCGTTCTCCAAGATCCTCGGTAGTCACCATGGCCCAATCAAAGGCCTTATCGTGGGCAAGTTCCGTTCCAATGGAAAGGAGCGAGCCAAGCTTGACGAGTGGTTCCGATCCCGCGCCATAGATCAGCTCGAGAAGCTAAGTTATAATGATGGGCATATGAGCTTGCTGCCAACGTCCGTGCTCCGCTTCGCACCCATGCTGTGCCTCGCCAAGTTCATGAACTGCCATTCCCCCCTTAATGACGTGCCCGCTCTTTTTCTACCACGACTGAAGCACCTCGAGCTCGTTGTCGTTCGCATCCCAAAGGATGACATGGAGCGCCTGCTCCACGGCTGTACTGCCCTCGAGTTCCTTCGTCTTCAGACAATGAATTGGTCGAGTACCTTGCACATCACCTCCAAGACTCTCCGCACTATTTATGTGTGTTGCTGGTGCTGCAATGAGAGATCACAAATGGTGGACCACAATATGGTCATCGAGGACACACCTTCACTTGAGAGATTACTTGTAGTTGATCAACAAGGTCCAACAAGAATCAATGTCATTTCTGCGCCGAAATTGAAAGTGGTGTGCTACTCGTCTGTCAAATACTACAACTTTCAGGTACAACAGACACCTTATATACCTCTCCTTCTTGATATCAATGTTATAACTAGTTTTGAAGATGTATGTTCGTCTATCATCCAGCGAAGCTTCACCCAGACTCTGGGCACAGTGAAGGTCTTGGCACTAGAATCTGTCGTCCCCAACCTAGACCAAGTTTTCAGTTGCCTGAGATGCTTTCCGTGCCTGAAGAAGCTGCATATCGAGGTGATGTTCCTTTCCTGTTAAATGTTAACCATAAGGGAGTTCAATTTTTTTCACCTTTTCCCAAGTTTACAATGACTATGTACGACGATTTCTGAAGGAATTTTGGAGGATTTTAGGACATACACCCCACCCCATATTGGTTGCTTCATTCATATGGTTACAATCGTCCATAAGCATTTCTCCTTTGGATTCATCTGTACTAGTTTTCTTAGGAATTTTTCATCCAATCCAACCTCTTGTGAAGAAGGCTACATGTTTCTAGATTGTAATCAACATGTTAATCATGACATATCTAAGATGGCACATTGGTTCATTTTACAAATCCTGCAAACCAAATGGGCGTGTAGCACTGTTCAAAACTGCATGTAGGCACTAACACGTTCTCTTCTTTTTCAGTGCATATTAGGCCCGATGGAAGATGTTGATAACAACAATCACATCGAATGCCTAGATCTGCATCTCTCAAATATTACTTGAACTCCTACCGAGGGACCCCACCGGAGATTACACTTGCCATGTTCTTTCTTGCCAGAGCAAAGGTGCTGAGGGTACTGAGGTTGAACACGCATCTAATTAGGAAAGATCAATGGTATGATTATCAGAGGCGACTGGTACTGCGGAATGGAATTGCCTCCAAAACTGCCAAACTTCATATTGGAAGAGCATATGGCAAAGCAATTGGAAGTTATTGTGTCAAACCCATACATGACTTGTCAGCGGCTGATCCCTTTTTAGAAATGACACAACTTGCAATGTTTGAATTTGGGCGTTGTAATCTTTGAACTTGAACCTTGAAATATTTATGGTATTTGTTATATTGAACCTTGCAAATAAAATCTGAATCGTGTTTGATGCATCCTCCATTGCAAATGTTTTGCACCTTTTTGATGGTTTTTTTACATCCCTGTTTGTGATTAATGCATCGTACACAGTTTCGTGAAAGGTTCTCTGATCGTAGTGTCGCGTTAGCAGCATCCTGCAGTAGTGCCACGTCATATATTCATGTTAGTCATCTGATGACTACTACGCAACTTTTCTTCTTATAGACTCTTGTTGGGCCTTCAAGCGCAAAGTTTTGTAGGACAACAACAAATTTCCCTCAAGTGGATGGCCTAAGGTTTATGAATCTATGTGAGGTGTAGGATGAAGATGGTCTCTCTCAAACAAACCTGCAATCAAATACAGGAAATCTCTTGTGTCCCCAGTACATCCAATACAATGGTAAATTGTATAGATGCACTAGTTCGGCAGTGAGATAGTGATACAAGTGTAGTATGGATAGTAGATATAGGAATTTGTAATCTGAAGTAATAAAAATAACAAGGTAGCAAGTAACTAAAGTGAGCAAAAACAATATTGCAATGCTTGGAAATAAGGCCTATGGTTCATGCTTTCACTAGTGCAATCTCTCAACAGTGCTAACATAATTGAATCATATAACAATCCCTCAACATGCGACAAAGAATCACTCCAAAGTTTCTATCGGAGAACGTAGGACAAAAAATGAATCAACCTATGTTCCTAGATTACCCCAATGTCTCCATGGGAATCTCCAAGTTGATTACCAAAACATATATCAAGCGACTCAATAGAATACCCCATGGTCACCACGGGTATCCACATGCAATTCATACATCAAGTGATGTAAAATCCAATATTCAATCCAACATAACGAAACCTCAAAGAGCAAGACTCAATTCATCACAACAAAGATAGAGAGGGGAGGACACCATATGATCCAACAACATTAACAAAGCTCATGGTACATCAATATCGTGCCAAATCAAGAACACGATAGAGAGAGAGAGAGAGAGAGAGAGAGAAAGAGAGAGATCGAACACATAGATACTAGTACATACCCTCAGCCTCGGGGGTGAACTACTCACACATCACCATGAGAACGGATGAGAAGCAGGTGGTGATGGTGATGGAGGAGATGTCCCCGGTGGCGTCCCGACACCACCAGAGGAGGGGGGAAGGGGTCCCCTCCTCCTTCTTCTTCTTCCTTGGCACTCTGAGGGGAGAGGGAGCTCTCCCCTAGATTGGATCTCTATGTTGTCTTCTGTTTCTCGTGACTATTTTTGGTGCCCTTCACCATTTCTTATATTCCCTGAGATCCGTAACTCTCTCTCATTTCAAAATTTCATATCTAAATATTTTATTCAAACAACAAACAAAATGAAAATAAAGGACAAACCAAGAATAGCACACATCATGTGAACTAATAAAAGCTTAGGCTCAACCAAAACTAACCAATAGTTATTGATGAAGAAACGTGGGATGCCTACTGAGGCATCCTCAAGTTTAGATGCTTGAGACTGTCGGGAACGTTGCATGGAAAACAAAAAAAATTACGCACACGCAAGATCTATCCATGGAGATGCATAGCTATGAGAAGGGGAGAGCATCTACATACCCTTGTAGATTGCTAAGCAGAAGTGTTTATCAACGCGGTTGATGTAGTCTTACAACTTCATGATTTGTACCAATCAAGAACCGAACGTACGGCACCTCCGCGTTCAACACACGTTCAGCTCGATGACGTCCTCGCCTTCTTGATCCAGCAAGAGAGGCAAAGTAGTAGATGAGTTCCGGCAGCACAACGACATGGTGACGGAGATGGTGAAACTATTCTGCAGGGCTTCGCCAAGCACAACAGACTTAGGACGGATGATGAACTAGAGGGAGAGGGGGAGCCAGCACATGGCTTGGTGAATCGTGGTGTCCCACAGGGGCTAGCCCTGCTCCTCTATTTATACGTGGAGCCCTGGGGTCGTTTCTTGCATAAAGAGCCTCCTCAAAGTCGGTTCGGAATGCAAGGAAGAGTCCTTCTCGGTTTCTAGCACCAGACAACACGGACCTCGGCGTCTGCCCAGATGCCATGGGCCTCGGCATCTGGCTTAGAGCCAGACCCCAGGGTCCCTGGCGTCTGGTCCCTGACCTCTGCAAAACTTCCTTTTGCACCGACCTAAAACCCCGTGGCCAATCAATCTTTACCTCCAGACCATTCCGGAGCTCCTCGTCTTATGCGTGATCTCACCCGAGACTCCGAACAACATTCGATCACCAACATACATAACTCATATAATACCATATCATCAATGAACGTTAAGCGTGCAGATCCTATGTGTTCAAGAATGATGTAGACATGACCAAGACGCTTCTTCGATCAATAACTAATAGCGGAACTTGGATGCCCATATTGGTTCCTACATATTCTACGAAGATCTTTATTGGTCGAACCTTTATGACAACATACGTAGTTCCTTTTGTCTGTCGGTATGCTACTTTCCCGAGATTCGATCGCCGGTATCTCTATACCTAGTTCAATCTCGTTACCGGCAAGTCTCTTTTACTTGTTCCGTAATACATTATCTTGTAACTAACTCCTTAGTCACTTTGCTTGTATGCTTCTTGTGATGTGTATTACCGAGAGGGCCCATAGATACCTCTCCATCATACAGAGTGACAAATCTGAATCTCGATTCATGCCAACTCAATAGACACCTTTGGATATACCTATAGCGAACCTTTATGACCACCCAATTACGCTGTGACATTTGATAGCACACAAGGTATTCCTTCGGTATCTGGGAGTTGCATGATCTCATGGTTGAAGGAATATGTATTTGACATTAAGAAAGCAGTAGCAATAAGCTGAGCGATCATATGCATATGCTAACGGATGGGACTTGTCCATCAGATCATTCTCCTAATAATGTGATCTCATTATCAAGTGACAACACATGTCTATGGTTAGGAAACCTTAACCATCTTTTGATCAATGAGCTAGTCTAGTAGAGGCTCACTAGGGACACAATATTTGTTTATGTATCCACACATGTATTTAAGTTTTCGGTCAAAACAATTCTAGCATGAATAATAAACCTGTATCATGATTAAGGAAATATAATAATAACCACTTTATTATTGCCTCCAGGGCATACTTCCAATAGTCTCCCACTTGCACTAGAGTCAATAATCTAGATTACATAGTAAGGAAACTAACACCCATGGAGTCTTCGTGTTGATCATGTTTTGCCCGCGGAAGAGGTTTAGTCAACGGGTCTGCCACATTCAGACCCGTATGTATTTTGCAAATTTCTATGTCTCCACCCTTGAACTTTTCACGAATGGAGTTGAAGCATCTCTTGATGTGTTTGGTTCTCTTGTGAAACTTGGATTCCTTTGATAAGGCAATTGCTCCAGTGTTGTAACAAAAGATTGTCATTGGACCCGATGCACAGGGTATTACACCCAGATCGGATATGAACTCCTTCATCCAGACTCCTTCATGCGCCGCTTCCAAAGCAGCTATGCACTCCGCTTCACACGTAGATCCCGCCACGACGCTCTTCTTGAAACTGCACCAACTGACAGCTCCACCATTCAATATAAATACGTATCCGGTTTGTGACTTAGAGTCATCCGGATCTGTATCAAAGCTAGCATCGATGTAACCCTTTATGACGAGCTCTTCGTGATACGTCTCCAATGTATCTATAATGTTTGATTGTTCCATGTTGTTATATTATCATTCTTGGATGTTTTACAATCATTTTATAGCAACTTTATATCATTGTTTGGGACTAACCTATTGACATAGTGCCAAGTGTCAGTTGTTGTTTTTGCTTGTTTTTTACTTCACAGAATATCAGTACCAAACGGAGTCCAAACCCAGTAAAACTTTTTGGAGATTTTTTGGACCACAAGACAACTAGGGGAGTCGAGGAAACACAGTCCAGCCACCGCAAGTTCGAGAACAACGAGATCCAATCTAACACCATCGCGGAGGGGTTGGTCATCCTCATTGGTGCCTCTCCGATGATGCGTGAGTAGTCCACCATAGACCTATGGGTCCGTAGGCAGTAGCTAGATGGCTTCCTCTCTCTCTCTCTCTCTCTCTCTCTCTCTCTCTCTCTTGATTTTCAATATGATGGTCTCTTGGAGATCTATTTGATGTAATGACTTTTTGCGGTGTGTTTGTTGGGATCCGATGGAGTTTGAGTTTATGATAACATTTTTATCCATGAATATTATTTGAGTCTTCTTTGATCTCTTATATGCATGATTATTTATAGCCTCGTATTTCTTCTTCGAATCTTTGGTTTAGTTAGGCCAACTAGATCAATTTTTCTTGCCATGGGAAGAGGTGCTTTGTGGTGGGTCCGATCTTGCGGTGTTCTTTCCCGGAGACAGAAGGGGCAACAAGACACACATGTATCGTTGCTATTAAGGATAACAAGATGGGGTCTATTCCTACATGAATAGATCTTGTCTACATCATGTCATCATTCTTATTGCATTACTCTGTTTCTCCGTGAACTTAATACACTAGATGCATGCTGGATAGCGCGGTCGATGTGTGGAGAAATACTAGTATATGCAGGCAAGAGTTGGTTTACTAATCTTGGACATTATGCCTATATATTGATCATTTCCTTGGATATCGTCATAATTATTTGATCTTCTATCAATTTCCCAATAGTAATTTGTTTACCCACCATGTGCTATTTCTCGAGAGAAGCCACTAGCGAAATCTACGCCCCTGGGTCTATTATTTTATCGTAGTTGCTTTCCGATCTATTATTTGCCACTTTATTTTCAGATCTATATTTCCAAAAACCCAAAAATACCTTGCTGTAATGTTTTATTATTTATTTTATTTCACGTTTTATCAAGATCTGTTTATCCAATCTATCACAAAATAATTTATCTTTTTACCGAGGAGGGATTGACAACCCCTCTTACGCGTCGGGTTGTAAGTATTTGTTCTTTCTGTGCAGGTACATTTTACATAGTCTTGCTTGATCCTCCTACTAGATTGATACATTGGTTTCATAACTGAGGGAAATACCTACTGTTGATGTGCTGCATCATCCCTTCCTCTTTGGGGAAATATCGACGCAGTCTCAAGCGACATCAAAAGGAATTTCTGGCGCCGTTGCTGGGGAGGATCAAGTCAAGGAGATCTCTTGTGTCAATCTCTGCCGCGGGAGACATCATCACTATCTATCAGTTTCCTAATCACAAATCTCATCTTCTTTCAATTTACATTATTTTCCATTTGCCTCTCGTTTTCATATCCCCCACTTCACAAAAATTGCCCTTTTATTTGCCTTATTTTTTTGTTTGCCTCTTTGCTTGTGTTGCCATGTGTTTTCTATTTGCTTGCATCTTCACTTGCTAAAAATCTATTGATATGGATCCTTATTCACTTGCTAATCTTTACAAAAGATCCAATTATGATGAACCAATTGATAGTGAATTGAGTTCACTAGATTATGTTTATGAAGTTTTGCTTGAGATTCATGAATCTGAAAATTGTGATGAAGTGTTAAACGAATAAAAGTGGGCTTGGAGAGGTCATGACTTTATTTGATGATAATCCCACTATTTTGGAAGAGTGTCAACTTTGCATGCATGTGGATCATGTAGAGAATATATTATGAGATAGCTATATTGTTGAATTTGAATATGATTCCACATGTAATTATTACGAGGGAGAGGGAAATATGGTTATAGAAATTTTCATGTTACTAAATTACCTCTCGTTATGTTAAGATTGTTAATGTTTTATTCCTCTCCATCGCATATGCTAGATGTTTCTTGTCTTGATAATTTGTTTTCTTATAAAATTCCTATGCATAGAAAGTATGTTAGACTTAAATGTGTTTTTCACATGCTACATGATGCTCTCTTTGTGCTTAATTCTTGTCTTCCATATGAGCATCATTAAAATTATCAATGCCTAGCTAGGGGCATAAAACAATAGCATTTGTTGGGAGGAAACCCAATGAATAAGATTTATTTTTCCTTTTTCTTTCTATTGTTGAGTGTTTGCATAATTATGCTACTGATATGTTTGTGTTTTATGTGTTAATTAGTGTTTGTGCCAAGTAAAGCCTTTGGGATTATGTTGGGTGATAGTTGATTTGATCTTGTTGAAAAACAGAAACTTTTGCGCCCAGTAGCAGAATTGTTTAAATTTACAGAAGCGTGATAAAATTCTGAATTTTTTACACAAGGTTTGTACACAAATTGCCTATGTTTTCCTAATTTGTCAGAATTGTTGGAGTTGCAAAAGTATACGAAGTTGCCAGATTACTACAGACTATTCTGTTTTTGACAGATTCTGTTTTCTTTGCATTGTGTGCTTACTTTGATCAATCTATGGATTGTATCAGGGGTATTGATGTCTACTACACAACCTTCTTCTTGTAGACGTTGTTGGCCCTCCAAGTGCAGAGGTTTGTAGGATAGTAGCAAATTTCCCTCAAGTGGATGACCTAAGGTTTATCAATCTGTGGGAGGCGTAGGATGAAGATGGTCTCTCTCAAGCAACCGTGCAACCAAATAACAAAGAGTCTGTTGTGTCCCCAACACACCCAATACAATGGTAAATTGTATAGGTACACTAGTTCGGCGAAGAGATGGTGAAACAAGTGCAATATGGATGGTAGATAAAGGTTTTTGTAATCTGAAAATATAAAAACAGCAAGGTAACTAATGATAAAAGTGAGTGCAAATGGTATTGCAATGCGTTGAAACAAGGCCTAGGGTTCATACTTTCACTAGTGCAAGTTCTCTCAACAATAATAACATAATTGGATCACATAACTATCCCTCAACATGCAACAAAGAGTCACTCCAAAGTCACTAATAGCGGAGAACAAACGAAGAGATTATGGTAGGGTACGAAACCACCTCAAAGTTATCCTATCTGATCGATCTATTCAAGAGTCCGTAGTAAAATAACATGAAGCTATTCTTTCCGTTCAATCTATAATAGAGTTCGTACTAGAATAACACCTTAAGACACAAATCAACCAAAACCCTAATGTCACCTAGATACTCCAATGTCACCTCAAGTATCGGTGGGTGTGATTATACGATATGCATCACACAATCTCAGATTCATCTATTCAACCAACACAAAGAACTTCAAAGAGTGAGTCAAGACGAAAACGTGTGCCAACCCCTATGCATAGGTTCATGGGCGGAACCAGCAAGTTGATCACCAAAACATACATCAAGTGAATCATGTGAATATCCCATTGTCACCACAGATAAGCACGGCAAGACATACATCAAGTGTTCTCAAATCCTTAAAGACTCAATCCGATAATATAACTTCAAAGGGAAAAATTAATCCATTACAAGAGAGTAGAGGGGGAGAAACATCATAAGATCCAACTATAATAGCAAAGCTCGCGATACATCATGATCGTATCACCTCAAGAACACGAGAGAGAGAGAGAGATCAAACACATAGCTACTGGTACATACCCTCAGCCCCGAGGGAGAACTACCCCCTCCTCGTCATGGAGAGCACCGGGATGATGAAGATGGCCGCCGGAGAGGGATTCCCCCCTCTGACAGGGTGCCAAAACAAGTCTAGATTGGTTTTCGGTGGTTACAGAGGCTTCTGGCGGCGGAACTCCCGATCTATTCTGCTCCCCAAAGTTTTTAGGGTATATGGATATATATATATATAGGAGGAAGAAGTACGTCGGTGGATCTCCGGGCTGTCCACGAGGCAGGGGGCGTGCCCAGGGGGGGTGGGCACGCCCCCACCCTCGTGGGCAGCCCAAGACTCTTCTGGTCCATCTCCGATACTCCGTGGGCTTCTTCTGGTCCAAAAATAAGTTCCGTGAAGTTTCAGGTCAATTGGACTCCGTTTGATTTTCCTTTTCTGTGATACTCTAAAACAAGGAAAAAACAAAAACTGGCACTGGGCTCTAGGTTAATAGGTTAGTCCCAAAAATCATATAAAATAGCATATAAATGCATATAAAACATCCAAGGTTGATAATATAAAAGCATGGAACAATAAAAAATTATAGATATGTTGAAGACGTATCAGGTATAAGCCATGTTAAAGTTATAATATAGTAGGTATAATGCAAAAATAAAATATGAATGGGTTTGCAACAGTATTTAGAGTGGTGATTTTCTTTATTATACTAACGGATCTCATGAAGGTTTTGTCAAGTTTTGTGTGATTGAAGTTTTCAAGTTTTGGGTGAGATCATGAGGGATGAAGGAATAAGGAGTGAAAAGAGCCTAAGCTTGGGGATGCCCATGGCGCCCCAAGTTAATATTCAAGGATAACCAAGCAACTAAGCTTGGGGATGCCCCAGAAGGTATCCCTTCTTTCTTCTAACCACCATCGGTAATTTTACTTGGAGGTATATTTTTATTCGTCTCATATCATGAGTTTTTCTTGGAGTGTCTTGTATTATATGAGTCTTTGCTTGCTTTGATTTTTAGTTTGTCTCATCTATCCTTGTTGGACACACCCATTTGAGGGAGCCAAATTATTCTATGATTTATTAGAATTGCTCTATGTGCTTCACTATGATCATACTTGAGCATTGGATGTAGCTAATATGTGAGTGTGTTTCACAAATGGATCAATGATTGAGCATGATGGGCTACGAATAACTTTCTTTAGTGTTGATATGTTGAAAGACATGGTTGCTTATTGATATGCTTGAGTATTGAAATCTTCATGTCAAAACTAGACTATTGCTTTGAACCATATAAAAGTCCAAATATCCATGCTACAAAAAGAAAAGAATATGTGATGAACATGTTAGGCAACATTCCACATCACAAATTATGTTTTTATCATTTACCTACTCGAGGACGAGCAAGAATTAAGCTTGGGGATGCTGATACGCCTCCAACGTATCTATAATTTTTTTATTGTTCCATGCTGTTATATTATCATTCTTGGATGTTTTACAATCATTTTATAGCAACTTTATATCATTGTCTAGGACTAACCTATTGACATAGTGCCCAATGCCAGTTGCTGTTTTTTGCTTGTTTTTTATGTCGTAGAATATCAGTACCAAATGGAGTCCAAATGCAGCGAAACTTTTTGGAGATTTTTTTGGACCATAAGACAACTTGGGGGCCAAGAAAGCACTAGAGGGGATTCCCGTGGGGACCACAAGACACCTGGGCGCACCCAAGTGGGTTGTGGGCCCCATGATGGTCTCCTGCACCGCCTCTTCTCCCTATAAATTCCCAAATATTGCAGAAATCCTAGGGGGGTCGACGAAACACAATTCCAGCCGACGGAAGTTCCAGATCAACAAGATCAAATCTAACACCATCACGGAGGGGTTCATCATCCTCATTGGTGCCTCTCCGATGATGTGTGAGTAGTCCACCATAGACCTACGTGTCTGTAGGCAGTAGCTAGATGACTTCCTCTCTCTCTTTTGATTCTCAATACAATGGTCTCTTGGAGATTTATTTGATGTAATGACTTTTTGCGGTGTGTTTGTTGGGATCCGATGAAGTTTTGAGTTTATAATCAGATTTTTATCCATGAATATTATTCGACTCTTCTTTGATCTCTTATATGCATGATTATTTATAGCCTCGTATTTCTTCTTCGAAAATTTGGTTTAGTTAGGCCAACTAGATCGATTTTTCTTGCCATGGGAAGAGGTGCTTTGTGATGGGTTCGATCTTGCAGTGTTCTTTCCCAGTGACAGAAGGGGCAGGAAGACACACATGTATCATTGCTATTAAGGATAACAAGGTGGGGTCTATTCCGACATGAATAGATCTTTTCTACATCATGCCATCGTTCTTATTGTATTACCCCATTTCTCCATGAACTTAATACACTAGATGCATGCTGGATAGCAGTCGATGTGTGGAGTAATAGTAGTAGATGCAGGCAGGAGTCGGTCTACTAATATTGGACGTGATGCCTATATATTGATCATTGCCTTGGTTGTCGTCATAATTATTTGATCTTCTATCAATTTCCCAACATTAATTTATTTACCCACAGTGTGCTATTTCTCGAGAGAAGCCACTAGTGAAATCTACGGCCCCCGGGTCTATTCTTTATCATATTTGCTTTCCGATCTATTATTTGCCACTTTTATTTTCAGATTTATATTTCCAAAAACCCAAAAATACCATGTTGCACTTTTTTATTATTTATTTTATTTTGTGTTTTATCGAAATCTATTTATCCAATCTATCACAAAACAATTTATCTTTTTACCGAGGAGGGATCGACAACCCCTCTTACACGCCGGGTTGCAAGTATTTGTTCTTTGTGTGCAGGTACCTATTACGTAGTCTTGCTTGGTCCTCCTACTAGATTGATACCTTGGTTTCATAACTGAGGGAAATATCTACCATTGTTGTGCTGCATCATCCCTTCCTCTTTGGGGAAATACCTACACAGTTTCAAGCGACATCACTTCATCACCTTCATAAATGAGAAACACATCCTTGGTCCTTTTTAGGTACTTCAGGATATTCTTGATCGCTGTCCAGTGATCCATTCCTGGATTAAGTTGGTACCTCCCTACCAAACTTATGGCAAGTCACACATCAGGTCTGGTACACAACATGGCATACATAATAGAACCTATTGCTGAGGCATAGGAAATGACTTTCATTTTCTCCCTATCTTATGCTGTGGTCGGACTTTGAGTCTGACTCAATTTCACACCTTGCAACACAAGCAAGAACCCTTTCTTTGACTAGTTCATTTTGAACTTCTTCAGAACTTTGTCAAGGTATGTGCTTTGTGAAAGTCGTATTAAGCGTCTCGATCTATCCCTATAGATCTTGATGCCTAATATATAAGCAGATTCACCGAGGTCTTTCATTGAAAAATTCTTATTCAAGTATCCTTTTATGCTATCCAGAAATTCTATATCATTTCCAATCACTAATATGTCATCCACATATAACACTAGAAATGCTATAGAGCTCCCACTCACTTTCTTGAAAATACATGCTTCCTAGTAAGTCTATATAAAACCAAATGCTTTCATCACCTCATCAATGCATATATTCCAGCTCCAAGATGCTTGCACCAATCCATAGATGGATAGCTGGAGCTTGCACACTTTGTTAGCACCTTTAGGATTGACAAATCCTTCTGGTTGCATCGTATACAACTCTTCTTTATGAAACCCATTAAGGAATGCAGTTTTGACATCCATTTGCCAGATTTCATAATCATAAAATGCAGCAATTGCTAACATGATTTGGACAGACTTAAGCATCACCACGGGTGAGAAAGTCTCGTCGTAGTCAACCCCTTGAACTTGTCAAAAACCTTTTGTGACAAGTCGAGCTTTGTAGTGTAACATCCCAAAATTCCAAATTTTGGAATGTTTATTAAATAAATAGTTTTGATTGTTTGTTTGATTGTTTGGGTGATTGATTGATTGAAATTGAGTGGAATTTGAAACTTTTGAAAAGTTGAATGAGACGGAATGAAATGACTTTCCCAAACTTTCATCTTGCATTTTGAACTTCATGAATTCAAATCCATTTCATCACAAAAACCCTAGAGTGAAGATGATATGACTTCTTCCATTTAATTAAATGAAAAAGGGATTTGAAAAGATTTGAATTCCATTTGAAAATATTTCAACTTCGAAACTGTATGCAACTCAATGATTTTCATGAGAGAAGATAAAATGACTTCTTCAAATTATATGAAATATGAGTTGGAAGTTAAAAGAATCAAATTGAAAGTCATTTGGAAGTATTTTGAAACCCACTTTCAATTTAGGAGTTAATTGCCTTTTATTCAAATTATTTTTCTCCTAAAAATAAATAAATGGAGATAAGGGTAAAATGATACCCTTCAATGAAAAATTAGGAGAAAATAAATTTGAAATCATTTTTGGGTATTTTAAAAATGATTTTGTTGGGTTTTATTTCATTAGCAACACTATTTGACTTTTGTGAATTTTTGTGTATTCTGGTTGCCTCTAAAAATATGTTCACATTTTAGGATTCTATTTTTCCGAACATTTTGATATATTATATGCTTATATTATATTTCTATATTTGTTTAGTTTTATTTCTGTTTTGCTCTCTGTTAAAAAAACAATAGGCCGAAGCCCAACAACCGCCAGCGTCCTCACGCGCACCGGCTGGCCCATTTGGCCGAATCGGCCAACGGTCACCCCCACACGCGAAAACTCTTCGCACGGGTCGCCCGATCTCTCGCTCGTCTCCCGCTACCACTGATCGCTGGGGCCCGCGGCCTTCTTCCTCCTCCCGCAAGCCACGCAGAGCAACGCCACCGCCGTATCCCGGATCCCTCGGGATCCTCTTCCCCGATTCGCCCCCTTCTCCAAGTAGACCACGCCCTATATATACTCCTCTCCCTCGACCGATTCCGCCCCAAAGCCCCTTCCGAGAACCCCCGCCTCCTTCTCAATTGCTCGCTGGAGCCGAGCTCCCCCGCCGCGCCATTGCCGCCCTACCGAGCTACTCCGACCCCCTCCCCGCCTCCCGAGACCATCTCTGCACTCCCCTCGCTCGTTCGCATCTCCCCGTGCCCTCACCCAAGCCCGAAACCCACCGGAGCGCCCTGATCCACCGAAGCCCGAACGCCATCACCGCCTCAACCTCACCGCCGTCCTCCTCTGCCGTCCCCGAGCTCACCACCGACCACCATCGTCATCGCCATCGTCTTCCACATCTCCTGGACGCCTTCCCAGTCACCGAGGACCACCGGAGGCGTCGACCGCATTGAACCCGAGCCGCCGGAATCTCGCCGGAGTCACCTCGCCGCTGCTGTGAGCATCCCCTCTCTTCTCCCCCGTTCGATCTTTCTTCAACGCTCTAGATTAGATCTATTGAATAGTTAGTTTTATTCTATATAGATCCGTTTTAGTTTCGGTTTAGATCGGTTATTTTAAGTTGCGGTTTAGTTGGACCGGCCGATTGGTTTATTTATGCTAGCCTGTGGACGCATTGGTTTATTAAACGCCTAGGCGCTGTTTAGTTTTAAAACGCTCATTGTTCGGCCTGTTAACTCGTTTAGTTTTTTTTCATTTTTGTTTTAAAAATTGAATAGTTCTGATTTTATATTGCTTATAACTTTTATGTTTTAGATCCAAATTGATTGATTCTTTTTGCATTAGATTCAAAATTTGTTGAAGTTTCTGTTTGTACCATTGGATTTCAAATTTGAGTAGTTTAAAATTGAATTTGATGAAATTTATTCAAATCACTATTTTGGCCGTATCTTGAGTTTTATGAAATATTTTTGATTGATTCTTTTTGCTACTGTTTTGTTATTATTTTGTCTATCCAGTAGCTTATAGTTATTTATTTTTAGTTTAATTTAATTAGGTTTATTGCGAAAATAGTAGTTTTTTGCTTATGTAGTTGTTTTAGTCATAATATTAGTGTTTTTAATTATTTTTAGTTAATTCTTTTTGTAGATTTTTACATGTTGTCATATGTTTGTGTTATACTACAGTAGATAAATTTTTGTAGTTATTTATTAGTGTTTAGCTACTGTTTTAGTATTTGTTTGTTTAGTTCATAGTGATAGTTGATAAAAGTAGTTTTATTAGTTTTAATGTATTTCTTTTGCCACTTCAATATATGTTGTTATTGGTTCTGTTATTAGGAGTAAATAAGTTTTCATAAATTATTTTAGTATTGTTTACTATTGTCTTAGTGTTTTCTAGTTGTTCTAGTGTTAACTAGATAGTTATAATAGCTTTTATTATACTAGTTCTTTTTGCTAGTAAATGCTTTAGTAAATTTTTTTCTGTTGTTTCATTAGAATTATATTTTCTTTGTTGTAGAAAAAATTTATTAGAGCAATTTGGTGTTGCTACGAGAGTATTGTCTGTTATTGTGTGAGTTGGTTTCTCCCTGCTTTCTCGAAGTTTTTTTTGGAATTCTATTTGGTTTCCTTTAACTTCATTATTGTTTTATTTATGACTTTTTGATGGCTATTTTGATTGCTAGTATTGTTTGCTAGGATTATTGCTTATGTGAGTATAATGTTTGATTATATAGATTTTCTTGGAGTGACGAATAGTTTATCAAAGATGTCGGGGGTTTGGTGCGACATATGCCAAAGGATGGCTTATCATGGTGGGGGCGAGTAGAACGTCGCCGGTGCCTGGAAACGGGATGAGGCGAAGACATGCACGCCGGCGAATCTTACCCAGCTTCAGGGCTCTCCGAGGAGATAATACCCCTACTGCTGCTCTACGGGGTCTCCGCATGGTCACTATGGCAAAGTGTTTACACGGTTGCTCCTTGAGCTGTTTCTTGGAGGTAGGAGAGGGCAAGGCTAGCTCTCTCCCTTCTATATGATCTGGCCTTGAGCTAATGGGTTCCAACCCTTTGCATGGGTGCCCTGGGGGGTTTATATAGGCCTACCCCCCAGGGGTACAATGGTAATCCGGCTGGACGCGGGCCTAGCCGTCAGTGCCTCTGGCCTCCGTCTTCTCTGCCGACTGCTGGGGCCCGCCGACCGGCCTGGTACGGAGCTGACAGGCCGCGTCCGCCGCGGGCGGGTCTTGCCGGCTGCTGATTACTGTAGCCGTGCTTCTGATGATGCGGGCTTGATCATGAGGTCGTGGCAACAGCCCCGCCGCCCGGTGGGCGATCGCTGTCGCCACTCCCCATCACATCTTGATTAATGGCGCGTGGGCCCTGGGGGAGGGCTCGGCCACTCCCCCGGGCCGACTCCCGATGGGTCCGACTGGTGGTTATCCTGCCGTCTCCTAAGGTCTCACTGACTGGTGGGGCCTGCTGCCTCTAGGCCGTACAGGCAAGCCGTCGTGGGTGCAGGTTTCGGCCCTGTGGTGCTGATGTCAGGGCCGGCATGGCAACAGTGCCACGCCACACGGAGATCTTCCGGGGTACGGCGTGCTGTGGCCATGCCTGCCCTTGGTAAGGGGCGGGGGTGGGCTTCGCTGTAGCCACGCCCCTGCCCCGTCCCCTTTGATGAGGTCATGGGGTTTGTTGGAGTCGCAGGCCGACTCCCCAAAGACGACTTCTCTGGAAGTCGCCAGTCGGGAGTCGGCTTTATCCTGAAGTCGTCCCTGGGACTCGGCCGTGAGTGGGCAGTCGGCCGTCTTGCCGTCGACTCCTCATAAGGCGGATCTTCCTCCTGGGTCTTGAGGGGCACAGCCTGCCCCGATGTCTTGAAAGGTTCTGGGGCTCGGGTTGGCCTACCCGTGGCCCATTACTCCGACAGTAGTCCCCGAAGCTGGTGAGGCGCCACGGACGATCGGCCGAGAAGCCTCAGCAGTTTCTCTTTCCGGGTGCTCAGCACATGGTCTTTGATTGACTTCTGCCGAGCCGACTAGAAGGAGTCGGACTCGCTCAATTAGGACTCACTCAATTTTGACTCGCACAATATTTCGAACGTCGCGGCGGGATCCAAGTAGCGTGCTGGCTAAGCTTCCAGGCCGCCGCCCGTTCTAGGCCTGTCATGCGATGACATGTGGCTGGGCTGTCCTGCCAGCCTACGCGCGCGACGGGACAGGCCCATAGGCGGGGCCCGCCACTACCGCGCCTTGGCGCCCGAGTGGATCTGCTGTGGCCCCGGCGGACGGTTGGGATTCCTGTGGAGTTACTGCGCGTAGTAACTTTATTGTGGAACGTGGGGGGCGTGGGGCCGTGGGCGCAGTAAATCCCCACGTCCGCCCCCTCGGCTTTGCAGCCCACGAGGCTATAAGTAGGGGGAAGAGGGGGGCACGCGCGCCCCTCCTTCCCACTACTCCTCGCTCTCTTCCTTCTCACTGCTCCTCGCTCTCCTCCCTCTTCTTCTTCTTCACTCCGCCGCGCGCCTAAGCTCCGGCGAATGCCGCGGCGATTAGCTCGCGATGAGTTCTTCCTCCGCCGCCGTGCCTCCCCCGGTGCGCTCCGGCACCTAGGACGGCTCCGAAGTTCATGAAGACCACATCGAGTTCCTCCGCCGGACTCGCCGGCTCCCCGGCGAGGATCGCGTGCAGGTGCGTCTTGCGCCAAAGGGGGAGATTTCCCCCGCACCGCAGGAGGGCGAGCGGGTTATCTTCCGCTCGCACTGCCTACGCGGGTTGGGGCTGCCGGCGAGCAGTTTCTTCCGATCCTTTCTGGAGTTCTATGGCCTCCAGCCGGACCACCTCACCCCCAACGCAGTGGTGCTTCTGTCCGCCTTCGTGGCCTTGTGCGAAGGCTTCCTCAGAGTCCTCCCCACCCTCGAGCTCTGGGGGGAGTTCTTCTTCTCCAAGCTCGGCACCCAGGCTGCGGGCGGCTCAGTGCGGCGCTTTCATCGTCGTGCGAAGGTCGGGGGCCGACAATCCCTTCCCCTCCATCTCGCTAATAAAGTCGGTGAAGATGTGGAAGAGATCCTACTTCTATGTCAGGAACGCCTCCGCGAGGGGGGACTAGGTCAACCTGCCAGCTTTCGAAGCCGGCCCGCCGGCTAGGCGACTACCCAACTGGTCGTACCGGGCCAAGTCACTAACGCCTGCGGGAGCCGGCGCCATCACGCGACTCCGAGTGCTGACGCAGTCGGAGGGTTTGACTGGTCCAGACCTGCTCGCCGCCTTCGTGGCACGCCGAGTTCTCCCACTCCAAGGCCGCCCCCACATGATATGCCAGATGAGCGGGCACCGTGACCCGAGTCGGATGTGCACCAAGGACATGCCTCACGAAGAGGTGGCCTTCATGGTGAACTACCTCTCGGACAGCAAGCTCCTGGAGGATTGGCGGTTCGGCAAGGAGCCGTACTCCCGCGCCAACCCCCCGCCCGTGGTGAGTTTCCTTTCCTTTCTTTCTTTGGACTGTCTTCTTTCTTGCCGAGTTTGTTTTGACCAGCCAGCTTTGGTCAGAATCCCCTCCTCCACCTGCCAGCCGGCACCTCGGGGCCGGCCCGCGAGTTCCTCGCCGACCGGGCGGAGAGCGACATCGTGGACCCCGATCTGGGGGCGGCGGCTCTGGAAGACGGTGCCGAGGGAGGAGGAGGAACAGCAGGCGACTTCAGGCCTTCAGCCACTTTCGCCGACTGGCCTGACGACGATGCCGAGGGAGAAGTCGCCCCTCGCCATCGGCCAGGAGCCAGCCAGCCTGGCACGGGCTCTTCTGCCGCACCGGGCGCTCCAGGTGGCGGGAAGAAGCGTAGGGCCGTGCCGACCTTGTTCGACAGTCGGTCGGAGAAGCCCAAGGGCTCGGCTGCGGCGACCCGGTGGGACGAGGCGGCTGCGAAGGCCATCCGCTTCCATAAGGAAGTGAAGAAACTACCATTGGTCTCCGCGTGAGTATTCTGTCTTCAAAGCTTTATTCTTTCTTTGTGACTTTGTCTGAGTCTTCGCTTGGTCCTCTTGCTTCAGGGCTCCCCTCACTCTTGAGAGGGTCACCGCCACCTCCGTCATGGGGTCAGCGGAGATGTCCGCCACCACTCGGCGGATTGACCCCGCTGCTGACCTCCGGGAGGCGACGGAGCAGAATGCGCAGGAGAAGCGCAACGAAGAAGAGGCCCTCCGCCTGGAGAAGGCGGAGGCCGACAGGGCGGAGGCCTCCGCCAAGAAAAAACTAGCGGAGGCCAAAGCCGCCGCCGCGACGAAGCGGCAGGCTGAGGAAGCCGCACACCACCAGTCAACGGTGTTCGTCACCCCGTTGAACTCTGCGCCGCCGCCTCCGGAGTTCACGGGGCAGACTGGAGAAGCCGGCGGGGAGAACCCTGTCGTGGAGAGGGAAGGCGGTGACCCCTCTACACCGGACGTGAACGTTCCGCCGCCGCCTCTGCCGCCGTTAGAAGGTGTGCAAGGCAAGCAGCTAGCGGACCCTCCGGTGCCGCCGACCAAAGACGAGGCCGTGGCGAGGCTACTCCTCCAAGTCGGCTCGCCAACGCGCCACCGTCTGGAGAAGGCGACTTCGGCACCCCGCCCCCTGGAAGCTGGCACCGCCAGCTCGGCGATCCCAGACGCCGAAGCGACAAGCGCCGCGCCCATTGGGTGGGTGCAAGGAGGCGGCACAGGGCCGCTGAACGAGGCGCTTCTGGACGTCCAGGCGAAGCTTCCTGCCGAGGGCGACGCTCTCCAGAATTGCACCAAGGCGTACCTAGCGTCGCGGGCAGCCGTCCGGGTATGTTTTTTCCTTTGGTCTTTGTTTTCTTGTTCCTCTCTGTGGGGGCGCGCCAGCGCACCCACTGGGTGTAGTCCCCTAGTTTCGGGCTGGCTGTTGAGCAGGCGGCCCGGAACTCCAATTGATGAACTCTGGGTATTGACTTTTTGTCTGAAATGCTTGACACAAGATTACCACAACCTCCGCATCACTGCCTTCAACCGTAACATTGAAGAGCTGGGCAAGCAGACCGCCAATTTGTCGGAGAGCCGGAGTAAGTCTTTCTCCTTCTTTGCGGGGGCGCGCTGGCGCACCCGCGGGCTATAGTCCCCGAGATTCGGGCCAACTGCTGAGCAGTCGGGCAGGATCTCCCCGGCGACCTTTTTTACCTGATTACTTAACACCTTCTTTCTTCCTTCTTTTCAAGAGCCAACGCTGCTCTTCAATAGCAGCTGAGCGACGCCAACTCCGCTTTGCGCGCCAAAGAGGAGGAGTGCAGCAAGCTCGCCATGGAGCGCGATCTGCTGGCCACTCAATTGGCAGATCAGAAGGAGCTTCTTGTGAAGACGCAGAGGGAGGCGGAGGAGACGGAGACCGCCCTTCTGGCCGAGTTCGCAAGTGAGCGCTCCTCCTAGTCTGACAAGGAGGCGATGCTGGCCTCTGGCTTCCATGAGATTGAAGACATCGTTGATGGTGAGTTTCTTTTTACTTTCTTTCTTCGAGCTACCAATTTAAGTCGTGTCGACTCCTGGTTTTTGACTTGCTTCTTTGTTTCTTCTTGTCTTTGCAGACTTCTTTCCTGGGCACTCGCAGGCCGCCATCCAAGCCATCGAGGCTGACCGAGAAGGTCAGAGGGCGGAGGGCACAGAGATTGCCGCCGACGCCCCCCGAACTCTTGATGAGCACATCCTGAGCATCGAGGCCCGCCTTCGGCCGCCTCACCAGATGCTGCGCCGGCTTCAGCGTGTTGGTGCCGAGGCGATTGCCGCCCTGTGGCCGGACATGCAGGCTCCGCGCACCCCCAGCCTGACAGCCGACTGGCTAGAGGTCGCGGCTGGTCGTCTTGAGGCCTGGAAGGGTTCTTCGGCCCGAGCTGGAGCGCGTTGGGCCTTGGAGTTCGTCAAGGCATGGTATCCGGGGCTGGATCTAGACCGGCTGGCCACGCTTCGGTTGGAGGCTCAGCCGGAGCTGGCAGCTACGGAAGACGCACTCGTCAAGCGTGCCGCGGCGATCGCCGAGTACACCGACACCAGCATCTTCGTCCCCGAGCGGTCTGAAGACGGCAAGGAGGTACCGCCAGAGTGGTTTGGGATGAACCCAGACTACGACGAGGACTCGGCGGAGGTGATTGGGTCCAGCGTCGAGGAGGAAGGCGAGGCGGAGGACGGAGGCGAGACGGAGGCACCAGAAGACGGAGCAGTCGGCCAGCCTCAGCTCGACCGTGCCTCCAGCAACGAGCCGCGTGCGACCGACCCGACTGCCGCCGGAGGCGATCAAGCCGAGACTAGCCAGCCGGCCGCCCCGACTCCTGATGCTGGCGCCTCCTCCAACCCTCAGAATCTGTCTGCTGCTTCCTAAGCTGCCGCTGTATCTTTGTTTTGTCTGCTTCAGTAGTCTTTGAAGAACTTGTTAATTCGCACAATTCCACCCGCGGGGTGTATTTTGAACCTCTGCTCGAAAATTCGGCCAAGGGCCTATGTTATGTAAATATATTTATCCGAGTTCTATCTTTTCTTGCTGATTGCTCTTTTGGCTTTTTTTCCTTTGCCGCTTTCTCTTAGTTGCCTGCCTTGCCAATCGGACAGCCACTCTGCGGACTGTCGCTGGATCAAGTGCTTGGCTACTTTGGGAAAGCAAGTACTTAGCCGTTTTTAAGAGGTTCTGAGCAAGTTGAATAGAAGGCGGCAATCCGACTATTCGAGAGTCGGTTTGCGAAAAAGGCTGGAAGCCGTCTTGAGCTATGTTTTATGCTTTGAGTCCTTAACCATTTTTCATGCGAACGCCCGTTCTACCTTACCTCTGTCCACCGTACAGTCGCTCTGCGAGCTGCGGCTTTTGACAGAAGACGGTTTAGGTGTTACACACTACTTGTCTGGCTGCAGGAAGCATTTCATAGTGCAAGGCGGCAAGTCCCCGGGCCGACTTGTCGAGCCCGGTGCCAAGCGGTATGAAAAAGAGTAACATACTTGTAGGCATAATTTTTTATCATACAGACAAAAGAGGGCAGTCCCCGAGCTCGTCTCGGGGGGCCCGAAGTCTTGGTACTTTAATACAAAAGGTAGCATGGTACATACTGCATCAACTGTAAAATCTTCAGAGGAGATTTGCATTCCATGGCCGCTCTATCTCCTTGCCGGAGTCGTCCCTCTTGCGTGCTCGGGGCTTCTGAGCGTCAATCAGGTAGTAGGAATCATTGCCCAGTACTTTGCTGATGATGAAAGGGCCTTCCCAAGGCACCGACAGCTTGTGCTGGCCGGCTGTTCGATGGATCAGCCGGAGCACAAGGTCGCCTTCTTGGAAAGATCTTGGCCTGACCTTCCTGCTGTGGTATCGGCACAGGCTCTGCTGGTAGATGCTGGACCGGCTGAGTGCCAATAGCCGGCCCTCTTCCAGCAGATCGACGCCGTCTTGTCGTGCTTCTTCTGCTTCCTCCTTGGTGTACATGGTGACTCGTGGGGAGTCGAACTCTATGTCCGTTGGGATGACGGCTTCGGCACCGTAGACGAGGAAGAAGGGCGTGAAGCCGGTTGACTTGCTTGGAGTCATGCGCAGACTGTAGAGGACGGCTGGCAGCTCGTCGAGCCAGCAGCCAGCCGAGCGCTCCAGAGGCTCGATCAGCCGAGGCTTGATGCCGGACAGGATGAGGCCGTTTGCTCGCTCCACCTGGCCGTTTGACTGCGGATGGGCAACGGACGCTAAGTCCAGTCGGATGCCCTGTGTCGCGCAGAAACGGGCCAAGGCGCCTTTGGCAAAATTTGTGCCATTGTCGGTGATGATGCTATGTGGTATGCCGTACCAAATTGTGATATCGGCGATGAAAGTCACGGCAGTTGGACCGTTTAGCTTCTTGATTGGCTTCGCTTCTATCCACTTGGTGAACTTGTCCACTGTGACAAGTAAGTGAGTTAAGCCACCTCGTGCTGTCTTGAATGGTCCCACCATGTCTAGACCCCAAACTACGAAACGCCAGGCAATGGGGATGGTCTTGAGTGCAGAAGCTGGCTGGTGCGGCTTGGAGCTGAACTTCTGGCACCCTTTTCATTTTTGGACCAACTCCTTGGCCTCTTCCAAGGCAGTTGGCCAGAAGAAACCGTGTCGAAAGGCTTTGGCGACGAGTGCTCTTGAAGCCGCATGGTGGCCGCACTCACCTTGATGGATGTCTTTGAGAATCGCTTGGCCTTGCTCTGGGTCTACGCAGCGCTGGTAGACACCAGCGACGCTGCGCCTGACCAGCTCTCTATTGACTATGGTGTAGGCTGGCGCCCGGCATTGTATTTGCCGAGCTGAGGTCTCCTCAGTCAGCAACTCTTTGTTCACCAGGAATTTGAGGATGGACTGAGCCCATGAGGGTGCTGCTATTTCTTTGACTGCCAGAACTGCAACTTGGACGAGGGCGGTTGGGCCGGGAGGCGGCGGGTTGGAGTCAACAACTGCTTGCTGGGTTAATGAAGTCCCCTGGCCGACTGGCGCGGCCCTTGGACCGAGTTCTGGAGTCTTCAAGTCCGCTGCCGCAGTCCCTAGGCCTGGTTCGACTGTGGCAGCTTTGGAGTCTTCCGCCAAAATCCTCGTACCGACTGCCAGAGCTCTGGAGTCGGATCCGACGTCTTCGGGAGGAGCCAGCACAAAAATGGAGTCTGATTCTGGTGAAGGCTTGACAGACGGCTTGAAGAGGCGTTGAAGGGCGATGCCAGATGGTATTGCTTGGCGGGTAGAGCCGATTCGTGCCAAGGCATTTGCTTGGTCGTTGTCGTTTCTTGGCACATGGAGAAACTCGCACCCTTCGAAATACCCGCTGAGTTGCTGCACGAGGAAACAGTAACTCGCCATGTTTGCATCTTTCGCATCCTAGTCGCCAGATGATTGCTGGACCACTAAGTCCGAGTCGCCATAACACAAGATCCGGCGGATGCCAAGTTCTTTGGCAAGCCGGAGCCCGTGAATGAGCGCCTCATACTCGGCGACGTTGTTGGAGGCGGCAAAGTGGATTTGCAGCGCGTATTTGAGCTTGTCGCCTTTGGGAGAGGTGAGGACGACGCTGGCTCCGAAGCCAGTGCGCATCTTGGAGCCGTCAAAATGCATCCGCCAATGGGTGGAATCAGGCGCTGGAGGTAGGTACTGGGTCTCGGCCCAGTCGACAAGGAAGTCGGCCAGTGCTTGTGACTTGATTGCGGTGCGGGGCTAGTAGTGGATGGTGTAAGGAGCCAGCTCTATGGCCCACTTGGCCACTCGGCCCGAAGCATCTCTGCTACCAATGATCTCGGCAAGTGGGGCCGTGCAGACCACCGTGATTGGATGCTCTTGAAAGTAAGGCTTCAATTTCTTGGCAGCAAAGTGTACGCCATAGCACATCTTCTGGTAGTGGGGGTAGTTCTGCTTGGAGGTCGACAGTACTTCGCTTAGGTAATATACCGGTCTCTGGATAGGTAGTGCCTTGCCTTCCTCCTTGCGTTACACTACAATGGCCGTGCTGACCACCCGGCTGGTGGCGGCGATGTACAGGAGCATAGGTTCCTTGGGGGTCGGAGCCGCCAGGACGGGTGGAGTAGTCAGCATCTTCTTCAACTGGAGAAAAGCTTCGCCCGCCTTGTGGTTCCACTCGAAAAAAGTGGTCTTCTTCATGAGTTGGTATAAGGGGAGAGCTTTCTCGCCCAGCCGACTGATGAATCGGCTGATGGACGCCAAGCAACCGGTGAACTTTTGCACATCCAGCAGTCGGCTGGGTACCTCCATTCTCTCAATGGCCTGAATCTTTACTGGGTTGCATTCTATGCCGCGTTCAGAGACCAGGAAGCCAAGGAGCTGGCCGGCTGGTAATCCGAAGACACACTTTTTGGGGTTGAGCTTGATCTAGAATCGGCGCAGGTTCTCAAAAGTCTCCTTGAGGTCTTCCAGTAGTGTTCCGCGCTTTTCCGTCTTCACCACCACGTCGTCTACGTAGACGTGGGCGTTCCTACCGAGCTGCTTGAGGAGGCACTTCTGCATGCAACGCTGAAAGGTGGCGCTGGCATTCCTTAAGCCGAACATCATGGTGAGGTAGCAAAAGGCTCCAAACGGCGTGATGAAGGCGGTCTTCAGTCTGTCAGCCGGGTTCAGCTTGATCTGGTGATATCCTGAGTATGCATCCAAAAAACTCGACAGCTCGCATCCGGCTGTGGAGTCTATCACCTGATCGATTCTTGGTAGAGCAGATGGGTCCTTGGGGCAGGCCTTGTTGAGGCTCTTATAGTCAATACACATTCTCCACTGCTTGTTCTTCTTCAGTACCAGGACTGGATTTGCTAGCCATTCTGGAAAGAACACTTCCATAATGAAGCCGGCTGCTAGGAGTCGGGCTATCTCTTCTTCGATAACTCTTCTCTTCTCTTCTGATAGGCGGTGCAGGGGCTGCCTAACCGGCTTTGCATCAGATCGGACATGTAACTTGTGCTTGGCGAATTCCGCCGGTACACCTGGCATGTCTTTGCGGGACCATGCGAAGATGTCCCGATTCTCATGGAGGAAATCGACAAGCTCGCCTTCCTATTTGCTGTCGAGGTTTTCCCCTACGACGGCGTACCTCTCTGGGTGCTCCGGATCCAAGGGTATCTTCTTTGTCTCTTTGGCCGGCTTGAACGAACCCTCAGCCTCCGACTCTTTTGGGTTGGGCAATACCTCAGGCTGCTTGCCGGCCATCGCCACAACTCGCTCAAGGAGCCGCTTCTCGGCCGCGATTACCAGGGACTCGGCCAGCCGACTACTCTCAGCCGCGCAAGCAGACAACTTCCGGTAGTCGCCAGCCACAGTCAGAATTCCCCTGGAACTGGGCATCTTCATCTTGAGGAAGGCGTAGTGGGGGACCGCCATGAACTTGGCCAAGGCGGGTCGGCCAAGTAGCGCATGGTATGGGCTCTCAAGGTCCACCACCTCAAACCAAATAGACTCTCTACGGAAGTGATCTTTGTCTCCAAAGAGGACGTCCATCAGGATCTTGCCGATTGGCGAGCAGGAAAGCCCAGAAACAATGCCGTGGAACACAGTTCGGCTGTTCTGAAGCTGTCTTTGCTTGATTCCGAACTTCTCCATGGTGTCCTTGTACATGATATTGATGCTGCTGCCTCTGTTTATCAGAACTCGTGAGAAACGCGCGGCTCGTCTGTCTATAGCAAAGGTGGCGTCCAGGACCAAGGCATAGGAGCCCGGACTTGGCATCACTTCTGGGTGGTCAGCCCTGCTCCAGCTGATGGGCTTCTCGGACCAGTGCATGAACTCTGGCGTCTCCGATGCTACTGCATTCACCTCTTGTCGCCGCAGCCGCCTGCTGCGTCGATCATCAGCCACGGTGGTGAACACCACGTAGGCTCCGTGCTCTTCAGGTTATTCATCTTGTACCGCGCCGACTGGCCTGACAGCCGGCTGCTGGGGCGGCGGCGGAGGCGGCTGCCCAGCAGGCGGGGGAGGCAGGAGGCCGTCTCCCTTGGCAATCCTGGTGAGCCAGTGGCACTTCCGGGTGGTGTGATTCGACGGCTTCGCGCCGCTATGGAACTTGCAAGGTCCATCCAAGGTCTGCTCATAGGAGAAGGCCGGCAACCAGTTTGGCTTGCCGCCTTTCTGTCGCTTGGGCGGGGGCTGCTCATCTGGCTGCTGGGCTTCAATGGTCCCGACCTGCCGGGTGCTGGAAGCTGGCTGCGGGACCTTGCGCTTGTGGTCGCCCTGCTGTTGTCGCCGGCTGGCGTCTGCCGCTGGAGTTCTTGGAGCTTGAGGAGCCACTTTGCCAGTTGTGCTGATTTGAATCTCCGCCTTCATGGAGGAGTCAGCCGTGGCGTACTTGTCCGCTATGATCAGCAGCTCGTCGAGGGTTTCTGGCTCGTCGCAAAGGAGCTTGTGCTTGAGGAGGGTGCCTTCTCTGCACCCGGCTGTGAAGTACTCGATGGCCTGCACCTCGTGCACGCCCTCACAGGAGTTCTGAAGCTCGGCCCAATGTGTGAGGTAATCGCGAGTCGACTCGTCGGGGCCTTGCACGCACAAGGAGAGCTGACGAGGCTTGGGAGGACGCTTGTACATGCTGGTGAAGTTGCGAACGAATGCTTCGGTGAAGTCGACCCAGCTGTTGATGCTGTGGGGCTTTAGGCTGTTCAGCCATGTCCGGGCCGTGCCCTGGAGCATGAGCGGAACGTACTTTACGGTGACACGCTTGTTGCCATTTGCCGTGGAGTAGTCGACTAGCCAGTCCGGGCCGTGCCCTGGAGCATGAGCGGAACGTACTTTACGGCGACACGCTTGTTGCCATTTGCCGTGGAGTAGTCGACTAGCCAGTCTTCCGGCTTCATGGAGCCGGTATACTTGGGCGTGTCTCTTGGGAGCGTGAACCCTCTGGGAAAGGGTTCGTCCCAAATGCGGGGCCCGAAACAAGGCGGACCCAGCTCGTCTTCTTCTTCCAGCACTAAGGATCGGTGAAGTCGGTCGATCCGGTGGCGGGCGTCATTCTCTCCAACTCCCTCTCGGCGGCCAAGGCGGTCGCAGAGAGTCGGATGGTCAACAGGCGGCGGGGAGACTCGCCTCTCCTTGCGGGGAGGGGGAGGTGGATAGTCGTCCCGTTGTTCCACTGCTCTCGGACGGCCATCTCGGTCGCGCTCTATGGTAATGCGAGTCCGACTGTGGCTGACAGCTGGCTCCTTGCCTCTTCTTCCCTGGGCGCCACCAGTCGGCGTCTGAGACGTCGTGCCTTGATCTCGGTGAAGGTCGTCGTTTGGCCGCTGTGGCGCCTCCGTGCGGCAGCCGGCCTTGTTCTGTGCGGCGGCCGCGTCGAGGAGCCGCTGGACTCGCTCCATCATGAGGCGGCGTTCTTCGCCCTCGAAATTGTCCAGCTCATCCGCCGCTGCCTGGGCGGCTCAGATGTTCTCCGCTGGTGTAGCGTACACAGGGTGGCTTGCCCCAAATAGGTTGGCGATGGCTATGCCGCGCTGCTGGACCGCGCCAAGGCGGCTGGACCCCGCCGGGGCCGGCGAGCCGCTGACGGCGCGATCCATCTCCCGCTGGTAGGCTTTTGACAAGCACCTCATGCTGGCCAGCTTCTTCGCGCCTTCAACAAGCTGAAGGTGGTGCGCCTCCAACGTCTCTGCGTCAGCATCTTTCGGAATGGGCGCAGTTAGGTCTTGCAGCGCCGCGCCGAGTGAGTCGTGCGCTCCTCCGCCGGGGAGCTCGTCATGACTGGTGACTAGCACCTCGGTGATGGTGCTTCCATTGCTCTCCGCGCGAGGGAGAGGTTCGTCGTAGACCACCACATTGGTGGGGAACGCGTCGAGCGACGCGGTGTTGGAGTAGACCAGCATCAGGTCGGTGGAGCCTACGGACTCCAAGTCTACGGCAGGCTCGTCAGAAACGTGGAGTTGATTGAGGAGGCCCGCGAGGAGGTACTCGGGGCCGCCCGTGCCTGCGTTGGATGCAGGTTCGTCGGAGAGGCGGACCTCGCCGACAAGTTCGGCCAAGGAGCTGGCCGCGCAGGCGATCTCAATGCCGCTTAGCGCGTCGGTGCAAACTCCGTCTGGCGTGCCTGGCTGGCTGCGCTCTCCAGGGAGAAAAAGGGTTCCCGTCTAGAACAGGTCTCCGGACGCGGTGCACCAGGCCCCACGGTGGGCGCCAAATGTCGGGGGTTTGGTGCGACATATGCCAAAGGATGGCTTATCATGGTGGGGGCGAGTAGAATGTCGCGGGTGCCTGGAAACGGGATGAGGCGAAGACATGCACGCAGGCGAATCTTACCCAGCTTCAGGGCTCTCCGAGGAGATAATACCCCTACTGCTGCTCTGCGGGGTCTCCGCATGGTCACTATGGCAAAGTGTTTACACGGTTGCTCCTTGAGCTGTTTCTTGGAGGTAGGAGAGGGCAAGGCTAGCTCTCTCCCTTCTATATGATCTGGCCTAGAGCTAATGGGTTCCAACCCTTTGCATGGGTGCCCTGGGGGGTTTATATAGGCCTACTCCCTAGGGGTACAATGGTAATCCGGCTGGACGCGGGCCCAGCTGTCAGTGCCTCTGGCCTCCGTCTTCTCTGCCGACCGCTGGGGCCTGCCGACTGGCGGGCCCCGCCGACTAGCCTGGTACGGAGCCGACAGGCCGCGTCCGCCGCGGGCGGGTCTTGCCGGCTGCTGATTACTATAGCCGTGCTTCTGATGACGCGGGCTTGATCATGAGGTCGTGGCGACAGCCCCGCCGCCCGGCGGGCGATCACTATCGCCACCCCCCATCACATCTTGATTAATGGCGCATGGGCCCCGGGGGAGGGCTCGGCCGACTCCCCCGGGCCGACTCCCGACGGGTCCGACTGGTGGTTCTCCTGTCGTCTCCTAAGGTCTCACTGACTGGTGGGGCCTGCTGCCTCTAGGCCGTACAAACAAGCCGTCGTGGGTGCAGGTTTCGGCCCTGTGGTGCTGATGTTAGGGCCGGCATGGCAACAGTGCCACGCCGCACGAAGATCTTCCAGGGTACGGCGTGCTGTGGCCATGCCTGCCCTTGGTAAGGGGCGGGGGTGGGCTTCGCTGTAGCCACGCCCCTGCCCCGTCCCCTTTGATGAGGTCATGGGGTTTGTTGGAGTCACAGGCCGACTCCCCAAAGCCGGCTTCTCTGGAAGTCGCCAGTCAGGAGTCGGCTTTATCCTGAAGTCGTCCCTGGGACTCGGCCGTGAGCGTGCAGTCGGCCGTCTTGCCGTCGACTCCTCAGAAGGCGGCTCTTCGTCCTGGGGTCTTGAGGGGCGCAGCCTGCCCCGATGTCTTGAAAGGTTCTGGGGCTCGGGTTGGCCTACCCGTGGCCCATTACTCCGACAAAAGTTTTTGAGAGCGTTATTATCTTCATCAAGTAATACCAGGCAAGTTCACTTTGACCATGTTTTCCATACCTATGTTTATTTGCATGTAGTAGCACCCTTTCAACAATCCCTCCAGTAGTGTTATTGAATCTTATAGTTGAGTAGAATGCATGAGGTAGAAATCCATCTCCCTGTTACCAAACCCGGGACGTTACATAGTTTTAATGCTACGCTATAGTAGACGGGGTTTGGTATGAGTGCATGAGAGTGGTGTGAAGAAGGAGGACTCTACGTCAATGGTGACAACTTCATGATGGCACCGGCAAGGACTGCATCTTCAGGACTCGAAAAGATTTTGAGACTCGAGACAAGTACTCAATACACACTACTGGGTGAAGGACGGTTGACGGGAACCCTGGAGAAACCAGTGGTTGGCCGGGATGCATGGAGAAACGCCATGACATCTTGCGGAAAGCTTCACCCAGACTCAAAGAGATAGAAGAATACTTCATGCCCGGAAGCTTAACTGTGCAACCACAAGTCATTATGGGCTCTGGCTTGGTTGAACTTAGTGGTGACTCTGGCTGGGATGGTGCTAGCAGATGTAGAACTACGGTAGGATTGGATGAGCACCGGATAGTGGTTAGGGGAACTCTTCGGAAGACCATGTTTCGATCGTCTTGTTCTCAAACAACCTGAAGTACGAGAATGTAAAAAGAGGGATCGAATCTTGCGGGTAAAGTGTACAAACCTCTGTAGAGGGTTAAAACCTAATCGATTAGCCCTGTCCCCGGTTATG
The DNA here is from genome assembly GCF_002162155.2 of Triticum dicoccoides. Lineage (NCBI taxonomy): Eukaryota > Viridiplantae > Streptophyta > Magnoliopsida > Poales > Poaceae > Triticum > Triticum dicoccoides. The sequence goes on along the minus strand of NC_041392.1, from coordinate 282,291,105 downwards.
GATAATTTGAGCCTCTGGACTTGGATCTATCTCAGAACTCTCAACACCGGACTGATAACTTAATTGTGGGCAACTTATGATGATTTGGGCTATGGGACATCTGTTGGCGGAACCATGTCATGATAGAAAACTCCGTAGTATAGACTCCGGTTAATTCCTTTGATGTAGGGAAAATAAAACCAGCTTTTATGCAAACAAAACTCAGTTACAGAGCCACAAAGCCATATTGCATATAGTATAGTTTATCATTTGTTTTCTCTTATTGTGATCTTGCCGGTACATTCAATCTACTGACCTACACGGCTGCAACGTATCATGTTGCAGATATTTCTTCGACAAGTAAGAGTTACGATACAAGGTTACGGTCTACACTCAACTTGCCGATGGCGTTGATGGGACTCCACACCCGATTGTTTGTTTCCGCTGCGACTTATGAGGTATATATCAGTTTTACGTTATTTATACATGTGATTGCACTTTGATATATACATTGATGTACTGTGTGTGCCAGCATACCGATCCAGGGATGGCACAGATACACAGAGGCTTGACCGTCTGAGGTCAGGTCGCTACAGATATGGTATCAGAGCACATATTGATTGTAGGACGTGACCCTAGAAATCGGAAAGACCCAGGACATGAAATCTCAAAAAATTTATTTTGAAAAAAACATCCCTTACTTGTTATCTTTTCTGATTTTATAAAATATCCTCTCTTACCTCAAATAGTTAGAATATACCCCTTTTTCCTTTTGACCACACGGAGGATCAACTAAAGCCGCTCCAAGAAGGACAAGATATCGGAGAACCAATGACCATTTCAGAGTAAACATGATTTGACCATGCATTAGAATATTTGAAGCTACAACAGGTGAAGACTCCGGAGACTCGAAGAATATGAAGACTCTAAAGATTTATTTGACTTTTAGAAGACCAAACCCCTGTTATATACTTACGTTAGATGCGATGATTTGTGAGCTATCATTTGTTTGATGTTTTTCCGACAGCCACAAATAAAACCCATTTTCAAAACTATTGTTTGTATTGTGTGTATCCCTCCCCACCCCTCTCTTATCTCACCCTAAAACCCTTGGACCCAGTAGATGATGAATGAAGTTGGACTGGTATTCTCTGGACCGAAAACCCAGTCGAAAGCAGAGCTATGGATGCAGAACATGGAGAATCACTTTGGGAGCAATTTGATTTCAAGGAAGAATGAAGTATCGTACACTCTTCAGTACTTTGAAGGAAGTGCTGCAACATGGTGGCGGATGCATCAAGCTATAAAGGGATGGAATGGAGCAAGGACTTGGGAAGAATTCAAGAAGACTCTGACAAGATCTCGTCTTATCCAGAAGCACCATGATACCCCAAGAAATAAACCTTGTGCCTGCAAGATTTGCGGAGAAATAGGACACACCCAGGAGAAACACAAGGATGGATGCCCTCATTGTGAGGAGAAACACCCAGCTGAGGAATGCCACACTAGTCAGGTGACTTGTTTCTTGTGTGAAGGAGCCACCCACTACCCAGCTCAGTGTCACATTTACCCCACGGTGCAACAAACTATTTGGAAGCAGGAAGAAGGAATGAAAGAAGCCCTCCGAGAAGTTATGAAAGAACCTGTGATTAAGGAAAGTGTTGAAGACCCTGATGGAGAAAGCCTCAACAGATTTTACTCCAATGCCTGTTATTCATGTGGAGAAGAAGGACATTTTTCACAGTATTGCACCAAGGAAAGAAAAGAGTATCTGGGATACGTCCTGACATAAGCAGTGGAGTTTGATCCACGGGGAATAGAATGTTTGATCAGAACAAAGAAAACCAGGAAGAGAAAACAAAGACACCCTCAAAACAACCCAATTTCTACAAAGAGGGACAAGAGTCATATTACCTGTTTTGAATGTAAGAACGTCGGGCATTATGCCAATGATTGTCTCGAAAGGAAGCAAGGAACTCAAGGAGCAGGCACCATCACCAAGAAGCCTTGAGACATGCCGAAAGTTATTTGTTTTCGTTGCAAGGAAGTAGGACATTTTGCTAGGGATTGTTCAAATCATGAGAAAGCTGGAGCTGAGTAGTGGAGATGTTGATATCAGTAATAAGGGTAGTATGGAAAACACTTTTTCATGAGAATGTGGGGTTGAGTTATGTAATAGATTACTCAGAGATTGTAATAATTCATGACTCAATAAAGTTGATATGTCATATGCTGAAAGGCTTTAAGGAGTTGTTATGTTTTATCTTGGAAATTAATATTCTGGGTGAACATGGAAGAAAATGAGTTGTGATGCATAAACTGGATGTTGGAAATTGAGTTTGAAGTTTTGTCTGGATGATATGAATGTGTACCCAAGGAGATGTGTATCTTATGCTGAGCACCATTTTTGTTTTACAACTGCAGATGACGACCCTTTATGAGTCTTTCCTTAAGGGCCCAGAAACGATCATGACCCTGACAAGTGATCATGACTACCCGAAGATCCTCCAGGGCATGATGAAGCATATTCACCTTAAAGGAGATGCAGTCTACAAAGGCTACCCCTTCATGCAAAAGGGAGTGGAACTTTGGTATGTGTAGGTACACCTCCACCGTATGAAAGGAGTTTGCCCAAAGATGACGGGGCAATACTTTTTCATCTCACGTGTACCACAAGCAACTTTCTTCGACGCTGTTCGTGAAGCAGCCATGGAAGCCATACGCCAGATCGAAGAAATACTTGAAGCAAGACTCCGTTATACTCAAGAATACCTAAGAGAAGTGCATGGAGAGATGATGGAGGTGAAGCTCAAGGCCACCACGATGAAATAGAAGATTGAAGATTTCAAGGCGCATGTTGCACAATTCCAGTGGGACTGAAGAATCCTCAAGGAGGAAAAAATTAATAAAGTTGGGAGTAATGCCTGACCATACCAAACCATGTGGGTGGCAGCATTTGTAATAAAGTACATATTAGAATTTGGATTTACAAAAAATGGTTAAGGATGTAATAAAAGATTTGATATGAAAATAATATGATGTATGGATAAACTAGTGCATTTTTTCTGGTATGGTAGTACTCCGTAAAGCCATATGATCAATGAAGAAAGAAATGTGTTATTCATGACGGTCCATAGAAGGGAGCTGGAACAAATAAATTGGAGTTTTGTATGATCCTCACCACAAGGGTATGAGGGAATAAGTACTATTGGATTTAAAGGAGATGCAATGTTGGAATATGGAATGATAATCCTCGAATAGATGAGTTAAAATTGTACAAGAGTTGAAGTGGGCCATAACCCACAGGCCCAGGAGTTAATAAGAAGCAAGCACACTCTTGCTGAAGGAAGATATTTTGGAAGAAAACTCTGAGTTAATCAGCCAACATTTTTAGGAGGATACGAAAACCCGAAAGTTGTGAAGAAACATTAGATGTCTTGTTCAGCTTGCAGACACAATGGATTTATTCGAACTCAGTTCGTTGACAAGAGAAATTCTGCAATGCTTGTGAGTATGCCCAAGTGTTAGAATACGTAATTCGATGTCTGCATATGTAGTAATGGTTCAAGTACGGGATGGATTGGCCCCCCATACTGGAGACATTAATCATGAACTATCATATGTTGATGGAAAATCAGAGAGCCTTGAAAACCCTAGAAGAGTGTCGACACGATAAGCCAAAACCATAGAATGGTAGGATGATTGATCCATGTACCAGGCACCCATTGCCAATCGTAGGATATACGGTGAGGTTCAACCAAACCCATTTTTCTGTAGGAGAAACCATACATGGTTGACCACCATGAGAATTTCGATAGTTATTTAGTATTGGCGACAGACCAGCTAAGAATACCCAGTCTCAGAAGAACGTCACCAGGATGAAAGGACACGTGTTTGAGGAAAAGGTTATGCCCCGACCGGAAGAGCACCCATGAAAGAGCTATTCCGGAGTATATGAGAACACCGACACCAGCAACACAAAAGGATGGAGTACATGAGTTTTGTCGGAACCATACCCATGCTTTTAAGTGTGGTAGCACACTAGACCCTTCCGACCAAAATATTTGCTAGAAGACCCCCAACCCCTAACCTTTTCTTGCTAGCCTCTTCGAATCTCGAGGACGAGATTCATTTTAAGTGTGGTAGGTTTGTAACATCCCAAAATTCTAAATTTTGGAATGTTATATTAAATAAATAGTTTTGATTGTTTGTTTGATTGTTTGGGTGATTGATTGATTGAAACTGAGTGGAATTTGAAACTTTTCAAAAGTTGAATAAGACGGAATGAAATGACTTTCCCAAACTTTCATCTTGCATTTTGAACTTCATGAATTCAAATCCATTTCATCACAAAAACCCTAGAGTGAAGATGATATGACTTCTTCCATTTAATTAAATGAAAAAGGGATTTGAAAAGATTTGAATTCCATTTGGAAATATTTCAGATTCGAAACTTTATGCAACTCAATGATTTTCGTGAGAGAAGATAAAATGACTTATTCAAATTATATGAAATATGAGTTGGAAGTTAAAATAATCAAATTGAAAGTCATTTGGAAGTATTTTGAAACCCACTTTCAATTTAGGAGTTAATTGCCTTTTATTCAAATTATTTTTCTCCTAAAAATAAATAAATGGAAATAAGGGTAAAATGATTCCCTTCAATGAAAAATTAGGAGAAAATAAATTTGAAATAATTTTTGGGTATTTTAAAAATGATTTTGTTGGGTTTTATTTCATTAGCCACACTATTTGACTTTTGTGAATTTTTGTGTATTCTGGTTGCCTCTAAAAATATGTTCACATTTTAGGATCTTATTTTTCCGAACATTTTGATATATTATATGATTATATTATATTTCTATATTTGTTTAGTTTTATTTTTGTTTTGCTCTCTGTTAAAAAAACAATAGGCCGAAGCCGAACAACCGCCAGCGTCCTCACGCGCACCGGCTGGCCCATTTGGCCGAATCGGCCCACGGTCACCCCCACACACGAAAACTCTTTGCGCGGGTCGCCCGATCTCTCGCTCGTCTCCCGCTGCCACTGATCGCTGGGGCCCGCGGCCTTCTTCCTCCTCCCGCAAGCCACGCAGAGCAACGCCTCCAGCGTATCCCGGATCCCTCGGGATCCTCTTCCCCGATTCGCCCCCTTCTCCAAGTAGACCACCCCCTATATATACTCCTCTCCCTCGACCGATTCCGCCCCAAAGCCCCTTCCGAGAATCCCCGCCTCCTTCTCAATTGCTCGCTGGAGCCGAGCACCCCCGCCATGCCATTGCCGCCCCACCGAGCTACTCCGACCCCCTCGCCACCTCCCGAGACCAGCTCTGCACTCCCCTCACTCGTCCGCATCTCCCCGTGCCCTCACCCAAGCCCGAAACCCACTGGAGCGCCGTGATCCACCGAAGCCCAAACGCCATCGCTGCCTCAACCTCACCGCCATCCTCCTCTGCCGCCCCCGAGCTCACCACCGACCACCATCATCATCGCCATCGTCTTCCACATCTCCTAGACGCCTTCCCAGTCACCGAGGACCACCGGAGGCGTCGACCGCGTTGAACCCGAGCCGCCGGAACCTCGCCGGAGTCACCTCGCCGCCGCTGTGAGCATCCCCTCTCTTCTCCCCTGTTCGATCTTTCTTCAACGCTCTAGATTAGATCTATTGAATAGTTAGGTTTTTTCTATATAGATCGGTTTTAGTTTCGGTTTAGATCGGTTATAGTAAGTTGTGGTTTAGTTGTACCGGCCAATTGGTTTATTTCTGTTAGCCCATGGACGCATTGGTTTATTAAACGCTTAGGCGCTGTTTTGTTTTAAAACGCTCACTGTTCGGCCCGTTAACTCGTTTAGTTTTTTTTTTCATTTCTGTTTTAAAAACAGAATAATTCTGATTTTATATTGCTTATACTTTTATGTTTTAGATCCAAATTGATTGATTCTTTTTGCATTAGATTCAAAATTTGTTGAAGTTTCTGTTTGTACCATTGGATTTCAAATTTGAGTAGTTTAAAATTGAATTTGATGAAATTTATTCAAATCACTATTTTGGCCGTATCTTGAGTTTTATGAAATATTTTTGATTGATTCTTTTTGCTACTATTTTGTTATTATTTTGTCTATCCAGTAGCTTATAGTTATTTATTTTTAGTTTAATTTAATTAGGTTTATTGCGAAAACAGTACTGTTTTGCTTATGTAGTTGTTTTAGTCATAATATTAGTGTTTTTAATTATTTTTAGTTAATTCTGTTTGTAGATTTTTACATGTTCTCATATGTTTCTATTAGACCACAGTAGATAAATTTTCGTAGTTACTTATTAGTGTTTAGCTACTGTTTTAGTATTTGTTTATTTAGTTCATAGTGATAGTTGATAAAAGTAGTTTTATTAGTTTTAATGTATTTCTTTTGCCACTTCAATATATGTTGTTATTGGTTCAGTTATTATTTTAGTATTGTTTACTATTGTCTTAGTGTTTTCTAGTTGTTCTAGTGTTAACTAGATAGTTATAATAGTTTTTATTATACTAGTTCTTTTTGCTAGTAAATGCTTTAGTAAATTGTTTTCTGTTGTTTCATTAGAATTATATTTTCTTTGTTGTTGAAAAAATTATTAGAGCAATTTGGTGTTGCTACGAGAGTATTGTCTGTTATTGTGTGAGTTGATTTCTCCCTGCTTTCTCGAAGTTTTTTTTGGAATTCTATTTGGTTTCCTTTGACTTCATTATTGTTTTATTTATGACTTTTGATTTCTATTTTGATTGCTAGTATTGTTTGCTAGGATTATTGCTTATGTGAGTATAATGTTTGATTATATAGATTTTCTTGGAGTAACGAATAGTTTATCAAAGATTTCGAGAGCATTATTATCTTCATCAAGTAATACCAGGCAAGTTCACTTTGACCATGTTTTCCATAACTATGTTTATTTGCATGTAGTAGCTAGCACCCATTAAACAATCCCTCCAGTAGTGTTATTTAATCTTGTAGTTGAGTAGAATGCATGAGGTAGAAACCCATCACCCTGCTACCAAACCCGGGACGTTACATAGTTTTAATGCTATGCTATAGTAGACGGGGTTTGGTATGAGTGCATGAGAGTGGTGTGAAGAAGGAGGACTCTACGTCAATGGCGACAACTTCATGATGGCACCGGCAAGGACTGCATCTTCAGGACTCCTCAAGATTTCGAGACTCGAGACAAGAATTCAATACACACTACTTGGTGAAGGACGGTTGACGGGCACCCTGAAGAAACCAGTGGTTGGCCGGGATGCATGGAGAAGTGCCATGACATCTTGCGGAAAGCTTCACCCAGACTCAAAGAGACGGAAGAATACTTCATGCCCGGAAGCTTACCTGTGCAACCGCAAGTCATTATGGGCTCTGGCTTGGTTGACCTTAGTGGTGACTCTGGCTGGGACAATGCTAGCAGATGTAGAACTACGGTAGGATTGGATGAGCAACGGACAGTGGTCAGGGGAACTCTTCGGAAAACCATGTTTCGATTGTCTTGTTCTCAAACAACCTGATGTACGAGAACGTAAAAAGAGGGATCGAATCTTGCGGGTAAAGTGTACAAACCTCTGCAGAGGGTTAAAACCTAATCGATTAGTCGTGTCCCCGGTTATGGACAATTTGAGCCTCTGGACTTGGATCTATCTCGGAACTCTCAACACCGGACTGATAACTTAAGTGTGGGCAACTTATGATGATTTGGGCTATGAGACATCGGTTGGCGGAACCATGTCATGATAGAAAACTCCGTAGTATAGACTCCGGTTAATTCCTTTGATGTAGGGAAAATAAAACCAGCTTTTATGCAAACAAAACTCAGTTACAGAGCCACAAAGCCATATTGCATATAGTATAGTTTATCATTTGTTTTCTCTTATTGTGATCTTGCCGGTACATTCAATGTACTGACCTACACGGCTGCAACGTATCATGTTGCAGATATTTCTTCGACGAGTAAGAGTTATGATATAGGGTTACGGTCTACACTCAACTTGCCGATGGCGTTGATGGGACTCCACACCCGATTGTTTGTTTCCGGTGAGACTTATGAGGTATATATCAGTTTTACGTTATTTATACATGTGATTGCACTTTTATATATACATTGATGTACTGTGTGTGTCAGCATACCGATCCAGGGATGGCATAGATACACAGAGGCTTGACCGTCTGAGGTCGGGTCACTACATGTAGACAGTGATATTACCATCAACGTCCATCTTCTTCTTGAAGATCCATTTATTCTCAATGGCTTGCCAATCATCGGGCAAGTCCACCAAAGTCCGCACTCTGTTCCCATACATGGATCCTATCTCAGATTTCATGGCCTCACGCCATTTTTTGGAATTTGGGCTCATCATAGCTTCTTCATAGTTTGAAGGTTCGCCATTGTCTAACAACATGACTTAACAACATGACTTCAAGGGCAGGATTACTATACCACTCTGGTGCGGTACATGTTCTGGTTGACCTACGAGGTTTAGTAGTAACTTGATCCGAAGTTTCATGATCATTATCATTAGCTTCTTCTCTAGTTGGTGTAGGCATCATGGGAATGATTTTCTCTGAGATGTTACTTTCCAATTCGAGAGAAGGTACAATTACATCATCAAGTTCTACTTTCCCCCCACTCACTTCTTTCGAGAGAAACTCCTTCTCTAGAAATGTCCCATTTTTAGCAACAAAAATCTTGCCTTTCAGATCCATGGTAGAAGGTATACCCAATAGTGTCTTTAGGGTATCCTATGAAGATGCACTTCTCCGCTTTGGGTTCGAGCTTATCAGGCTGAAGCCTTTTGACATAAGCATCACATCCCCAAACTTTAAGAAACGACAGCTTAGGTTTCTTGCCAAACCACAGTTCATACGGTGTCATCTCAACGGATTTAGATGGTTCCCTATTTAACGTGAATGCGACTGTGTCTAATGCATAACCCAAAATGATAAAGGCAAATCGGTAAGAGACATCATAGAATACACCATATATCTAATAAAGTACTGTTACAACGTTTGGACACACCATTACACTGTGGTGTTCTAGGTGTCATGAGTTGTGAAACAATTCCATATTGTCTTAAATGAAGGCCAAACTCGTAACTTAAATATTTGCCTCCGTGATCAGATCGTAGACACTTTATTTTCTTGTTACGATGATTCTCCACTTCACTCTGAAATTCTTTGAAATTTTCAAATGTTTTAGACTTGTATTACATTAAGTAGATATACCCATACCTACTTAAATCATCTGTGAAGGTTAGAAAATAGCGATACCCGCCGCATGCTTCAACACTCATTGGACCGCATACATCAGTATGTATTATTTCCAATAAGTCATTAGCTCGTTCCATTGTTACGTAGAACGGAGTTCTAGTCATCTTACCCATGAGGCACGGTTCACAAGTATCAAATGATTCATAATCAAGTGATTCCAAAAGTCCATCTGGATGGAGTTTCTTCATTCTTTTTACACCAATATGACCTAAATGGAAGTGCCACAAGTATGTTGCACTATCATTATCAACTTTGCATCTTTTGGCATCAATATTATGAATATGTGCATCACTACGATCGAGATTCAACAAGAATAGACCATTCATCAAAGGTGCATGACCATAAAAGATATTACTCATATAAATAGAACAACCATTATTCTTTGACTTAAATGAATAACTGTCACACAATAAACAAGATCCAGATATAATGTTCATGCTCAACATTGGCACCAAATAACAATTATTCAAGTCTAAAACTAATCCCGAAGGTATATGTAGAGATTGCATGCCAACGACGATCACATCAACCTTGAACCATTCCCGACGTGCATCGTCACCTCGTCCTTAGCCTCTTCGTTTATTCCACAACTCCTATTTCGAGTTACAATATGAGCAACTGAACCTGTATCAAATACTCAGGTGCTACTACGAGCATTAGTAAGGAATACATCAATAACATGTATATCAAATATACCTTTGTTCACTTTGCCATCCTTCTTATATGCCAAGTACTTAGGGTAGTTCTGCTTCCAGTGACCATTTCCCTTGCAGTAGAAGCACTCAGTTTCAGGTTCGGGTCCAGCTTTGGGCTTGTTCATGGGAGTGGCAATTTGCTTGCCAATATTCTTGAAGTTCCCTTTATTTCCCTTGTCCCTTTTCTTGAAACTAGTGGTCTTGTTAACCATCAACACTTGATGCTCCTTTTTGATTTCTACCTCTGCCGATTTCAGCATCGTGAAGAGCTCGAGAATCGTTTTCATCATCCCTTGCATATTATAGTTCATCACAAAACCTTTGTAGCTTGGTGGCAGTGACTGAAGAACTCTATCAATAACACTCTCAACTGGAAGATCAATTCCTAGCCGAGTCAAGTGGTTATGATACCCAGACATTTTGAGTATGTGTTCACTAACAAAATAGTTCTCCTCCATCTTACAACTAAAGAACTTGTTGGAGACTTCATATCTCTCAACCCAAGCACTAGCTTGAAATATTAACTTCAGCTCTTGGAACATCTCATATGCTCCATGGCATTCAAAGTGCTTTTGAAGTCCCGGTTCTAAGCCGTAAAGCATGGCACACTAAACTATTGAGTAGCCATCAGATCGAGTTTGCCAGACGTTCATAACATCAGCTTCAGCTCCTGCAGCAGGTCTGTCACCTAGTGGTGCATCAAGGACATAATTCTCCTGTGCAGCAATGAGGATAATGCTTAAGTTACAGACCAGGTCTGTGTAGTTGCTACCATTATCTTTCAACTTAGATTTCTCTAGGAATGCATTAAATTGAAGGGAACGGTAGCACGAGCCATTGATCTACAACATAGATATGCAAAAACTATTAAGACTAAGTTCATGATAAATTTTAGTTCAATTAATCAAATTACTAATGAACTCTCACTTAAATCAACATCCCTCAAGTTGTGTAAGTGATACATGATCCAAGTCAACTAACCCATGTCCGATCATCACGTGAGATGGCGTAGTCTTCAATGGTGAACATCTCTATGTTGATCATATCCACTATATGACTCACATTCGACCTTTCGGTCTCCAGTGTTCTGAGACCATGTCTGTACATGCTAGGCTCGTCAAGTTTAACCCAAGTATTCTGCATGTGCAAAACTGGCTTACACCCGTTGTATGTGAACGTAGAATCTATCACACTCAATCATCATGAGATTCTTCGAAACGACGAACTTTGGCAACGGTGCATACTCAGGGAGAACACTTTTATCTTGAAATTAAGTGAAGGGATCATCTTATAATGCTACCGTCGTTCTAAGAAAAATAAGATGCATAAAAGATAAACATCACATGCAATCAAAAATATGTGACATGATATGGCCATCATCATCTTGTGCTTTTGATCTCCATCTTCGAAGCATCGGCATGATCTCCATCGTCAACCGCACGACACCTTGATCTCCATCGTTGCGTCGGGGTCGTCTTGCCAACTATTGCTTCTACAACTATTGCTAACGCATAGTGATAAAGTAAAGCAATTACATGGCACTTAAGTGATTGACATGTAGGTCATACAATAGTTAAAGACAACCCTAACGCTCTTGCCGGTTGTCGTACTCATCGACATGCAAGTCGTGAACTTATTACAAAACATGATCATCTCATACATCAACATAGATCACATCATATCTTGACCATATCACGTCACAACATTCCCTGCAAAAACAAGTTAGATGTCCTCTACTTTGTTGTTGCAAGTTTTACGTGGCTGCTACGGGCAACTAGCAAGAACCGTTTTTACCTACACAAAACCACAACAGTGATTATCAAGTTACTATTTAACCTTCTTCAAGGACCACCGTAGTCAAATCCGATTCAACTAAAGTAGGAGAAACAGACACCCGCCAACCAACTTTATGCAAAACAAGTTGCATGTCAGTTGGTGGAACAGGTCTCATGTGCGTGGACATGTAAGGTTGGTCCGGGTTGCTTCATCCCACAATGCTGCCGAATCAAAATAAGACATTGGTGGGAAGCAATATGAACGTCACCGCCCACAACTCCTTTGTGTTCTACTTGTGCATATCATCTACGCATAGACCTGGCTCATGATGCCACTGTTGGAGAACGTTGCATGGAAAACAAAAAAGTTTCTACGCACACGCTAGATCTATGCATGGAGATGCATAGCTACGAGAAGGGGAGATCATCTACATACCCGTGTAGATCGCTAAGAGGAAGAGATTATCAACACGGTTGATGTAGTCGTACAACTTCACGATCCATACCGATCAAGCACCGAACATACGATACCTCCGTGTCCAGCATATGTTTAGCTTGATGACGTCCTCGCCTTCTTGATCCAGCAAGAGAGGCATAGTAGATGAGTTCTGGCAGCACGACACCGTGGTGACAAAGATGGTAAACTATTCCGCATGGCTTCGCCAAGCACAACGAATTTAGGATAGAGGACGAACTAGAGGGGGAGGGGCCATCGGCACACGGCTTGGTGAATCATGGTGTCCCCCAGGGGCTAGCCCCGCTCCTCTATTTATATGTTGAGCCCTGGGTCGTTTCTTGGAGATAGAGCCTCCTCAAAGTCGGTTTGGAACGCAAGGAAGAGTCCTTCTCGGTTTCCAGTACTAGACACCATGGTCCTCAGAGTCTGCCTAAACATCAAGGGCCTCGACATCTGGCCCTGGGCCAGACGCCAGGGTCCCTGGCGTCTTGTCCCTGACCTCCGCAAAACTTCCTTTTGCACCGACCTAAAGCCCCATGGGCCATACCCCTTTGCCCAACCATATCATCCTATATATCAATTTTTACCTCCAGACTATTTCGGAGCTCCTCGTCTTGTTCGTGAACTCATCCGGGACTCCGAACAACATTCGGTCACCAACATACATAACTCATACAATACTATATCGTCAATGAACATTAAGCGTGCGGACCCTACGGGTTCGAGAATGATGTAGACACACTACAAAAAAAGACACATCCGTGACATTTTGGGTTGAACGAAGTTTTTTCTGTCATACGTATGACACTTCTATGACAATAATTGTGACAACACACGGTATCATCATAGATGTGGTGGGGTCCTACTTCTATGACAAAAAATCATGACAAAAAATGGGCTTTTCATCCTGGGTGGGCCGGAGATGCAGCTGCATGACATTCTTTGGGCCGTCCATGATGGAAAAAACCGTGTTAGAAGCGAGGGCGAGGAAAATATTGGGGTGTTCCCAGTTACAGTGGGTGGTCGGGGCCGAGCGATGCGCGTTTCTCTCATACACGCACGCGCTTGGGTGCGAGGCGTTGGGCTCTAACTGAACCCGAGGCGAGGCGTTGGGCTCTAACTGAACCCGAGCGATCGCACTGCAGGCTATGCGTTACTGAACCCGAGCGATCGATCGATGGCTATTAATTGAACCCAAGCGATCGATCGATGGTTACTGCTGCTAACTGAAGCCGATCGATGTTGCCTTTGGATGAACAGTGAGTGTTGCTGGGGGATGAACAGTTCCCGGTGGGGGTGGATGAACAGGACCCTGTGGTGTTG
>NC_041392.1:282266295-282277271 GCF_002162155.2 Triticum dicoccoides | reverse complement strand
TGCCTCTGGATGAACATGACCCCGATCGATCGAGCCAGTTGGGGCTGGATGAACAGGACCCCGTGGAGGGCTGGATGAACAGGACCATCCCGTGGAGGTCAGGATGAGCAGTAGACGGTGGAGGGATGGATGAACAGTAGCCCGTGGAGGGGTGGTTGAATAAGAGCCCGTGGAGAGGGCTGGTTGAACAGTAGCCGGTGGAGTAGCGCACGGTGGAGGCTGGATGAACAGGAGCCCGTGGATGAACAGTCACAGGTGGAGGCTGGAGGAGGTTGACGGTGGATGAACCATAGCCCGTGGAGGCTGGAGGGGGTCGACGGTGGAGATGAACAGTATCCCGTGGAGTCCCGTTTTGCGGTACGCCACACCCCTCCCGATGAACAGGACCCCCGTTTCGACCGTAGCGCTCCAACACAAGTCCGTTTCCTCCATTTTGCGGTACGCCACACCCCTCCCGATCAACAGGACCCCCTTTTTGACCGTAGGAGGTCCGTTTCCTCCGCTTTGTGGTACGCCATACCCCTCCCGATGAATAGGATCCGTTTCGAATGTGGCCAGTCGAACACAAGACCGCTTCCTCCGTTATGCGGTATGCCAGGCCTCGTTTCCATCAGCTGTTCCATCCAAGCCGGTTGGCTCCCACATGTTCCATTGCCTCCCGATGAACACGACACATTTCGTTGCCTCCCCATGAACACGACGACATCGCAGTTTCTCCGTTCCGACCCAGCAATGTAAACGAGCCCTGGCCGTACGTATGCGCGAGTAGGCATTCGAGACCCCGCCCGTATGTACGCACATGGCCGTATTTTCTTTCTTGCACACAGGCCGCTGTACGTACGTGTACATGCTACATGCGCGCCTCAACTATGACACGTGCGCGCTCTACATCGACCAGTATGTACGTACACGTTCGCGACCAGAATGACAATGATACGTAAGCTTCGGCCTGGTGGGTCCCGACTGTCAGGCACTTCCTTGCGTGCGAAGATATAGCTGGTGGGTCCCAGCAGTCAGGGGGGCGAATCATTTTTTTTGCCCGGACGCACTTCCTTGCGTGCGAAGATGTAGTTGGTGGGTCCCAGCAGCCAGGGGGGAAATGTTTTTTCGCGAAATATGGTGGCCCGTCCGGTGGGTCCCTGCTGTCAGGTACATGAATATTTATTTTGCGCGTAATAAGGAGGCACTTCCTTGCGGCTACCATGGACCCAGCTGTCAGCCTCTCCACGTACAGTACTCTTCCGATGGAAGTCGGTCGTTTACCACATTGACCACGCCGTGCCAAGAGCACCAAGGCGGTGGATGACAGCGAGGCCTAGGAAGGGGACGATGCTGAGCCAGGGAAGACACGGCAGTGGATGCCCACGCGTAGAGGAGTATGAGGGTCCACTGGTTCGCTGCTGTGTGAGGCTGCCGTCGCCGCAGAATAACATGGGGTGTGGGTGAGTAGAGGGATGGCCCGGCCAGTGGTGGGAGTAGTAGGGGCGGTGACGCCTCCACCGCATCGCAACCGGCCATGGGAGGCAGGAGCACGAGGCACGACCGGCGCTGGTTTGGGCGACTGGAGCAAGAAGACCAGAGGTTGAAGAAGCACTATGGCCGTTGGACGAACATTGTACGGTCACTGGAGCTAGAATCGTGCATATTGACTAAGTTGACAAAGCCCTCCATCCCCGTCAACTTAGTAGGCCCACAAGTCAACCGGCTAGCAGGGGGAGTATTCATTTTTTTGTGCGTAATAAGGAGGCACTTCCTTACATGCGAAGATATAGCTGGTGGGTCCGAGCTGTCAGCGGCGGTAACGTTTTTTCACGAAATATAGAGGCCCTTCCGGTGGGTCCCAGATGTCAGGTGGAGGAATCATTATTTTGCGCGTAATAAGGAGGCATTTCCTTGCGTGCGGCCGTGGACCCAGCTGTTAGCATCTCCACGTACAGTCCACTTCAGATGCACGTCGGTCGTTGACCATGTTGACCAGGACGCACCGAGAGCACCAAGGTGGTGGACGACGGCGAGGCCTAGAAAGGGAGCGACACGGAGGCAGGGAAGATTCGGCAGTTGTTTCCCACACGGAGGGGAGTACGACTGTACGGGGGTTTACTGGTTCGTTTGCCGTCGCCGGAGAATAACAACAGGTGTGGGTGAGTAGAGGGATGGGTAGGCTAGTGATGGGAGTACGATGGGGCAGTGAGGCCTACGCAGCAGCACAGCCGACCATGGGGAGGAGGGAGCAGGTAGTCTTGCCGGCGCTTGTTCGAGCGGCTGGAGCAGGAAGAGCAGAGATTGAAGAAGCACGATAGCTGTTGGATGGAAATCCAACAGTCACTACTTGTGCGTCAACCTTTTTTAGGAAAGCCTCAAATCTGTGGAAAACAACATACAACCCATCTGCCATTATTTCTAATAATTTACAGCCCATTTGCTAATTTATTAAGGTTTCTTGGAGCCCATATTCTTTTTGTTAGCATTACAACCCATATTGTGGCCACAGTTAAAAAATTATACAAAATTTTGCATATTTCGGTGCGGTCCGAACTGTTTTTAATCCCGAAATTTTGAGTCACATTCGAACTGATTTTAAAAATAAATGTATATCAATATAAAATCCAACAAATTGTCCATGCATAAAAATCAGTGCAATTTAAAATCTCGAAATGAGAAAAAGAAATTTGAAACTAATTGTCGGTTTGATGTGTTTTAAAAATGTACAGCCCATTTCTCATTACTGATAGGCCATTTTCTCGGCCAACCGAATGAAGCTTTCCTCGTCTTGAATAATTTACAGCCCAACATGCCTGACAAAGTGACTTGGCAAATCACAAAAAAACTGGGATGTGGCCGTGGACCCAGCTGTCAGCCTTTCCATGTACGGTACTCTTCCAATGGAAGTCGGTCGTTGAGCACATTGACCATGCCACGCCGAGAGCACCAAGGTGGTGGACGATGGTGAGGCCTAGGAAGGGGACGACGTGGAGCCGGGGAAGACACGGCGGTGGATGCCCTCGCAGAGAGGAGTACGAGGGTTCACTGGTTCGGCTATGGTGTGAGGTTGCCGTCGCCGCAGAATAACAGGGGGCATGGGTGAGTGGAGGGATGGCCTGGCCAGTGGTGGGAGTATTATGGGGGCGGTGAGGCCTCCGCGGCAGCACAGCCGACCACGGGAGGCAGGAGCAAGCGGCACGACCGGTGCTGCTTTGGGCGGATGGAGCAAGAAGACCAGAGGTTGAAGAAGCACTAAGGCTGTTGGATGGACATCGTATGGTCACTGGAGCTAGAATCGTTCATATTGACTAAGTTGACAAAGCCCTCCGCCCCTGTCAACTTAGTAGGCCCACAAGTCAGCCTCCCAATGTGGTGGGTCCCAGCTGGCAGGGGGGTATTCATTTTTTTGTGCGCAATAAGGAGGCACTTCCTTGCGTGTGAAGATATAGTTGGTGGGTCCGACCTGTCAGCGGATGGAATGTTTTTCTCGTGAAATACAGAGGCCCTTCCAGCGGGTCCCAGATGTATGGTGGGGGAATCATTATTTTGCGTGTAATAAGGAGGCATTTCCTTGTGTGCGGCCGTGGACCCAGCTGTTAGCATCTCCACGTACAGTCCACTTCTGATGGATGTCGTTCGTTGACCATGTTGACCACGCTGCGCCGAGAGCACCAGGGCGGTGGATGACGGCGAGGTCTACGATTGGAACGACACGGAGTCGGGGAAGACATGGCGGTGGCTGCCCACGCGCTGGAGAGTACGAGGGTTGACTGGTTTGGCTGCCGTCACCGGAAAATAACATGAGGTGTGGGTGAGTAGAGGGATAGACAGGCCAGGGATGTGAGTATATGATGGGGCCGTGAGGCCTCCGCGGCAGCACAGCCGTCCACGGGAGGCAGGAGCAGGCGGCACGACCGGCGCTGCTTTGGGCGGCTGGAGCAAGAAGACCAGAGGTTGAAGAAGCACTATGGCCGTTGGACGGACATCGAATGGTCATTGGAGCTAGAATCGTTTATATTGACTAAGTTGACAAAGCCCTCTGTCCCCGTCAATTTAGTAGGCCCACAAGTCAGCCACCCACTATGGTGGGTCCCAGCTAGCAGGGGGTATTCATTTTTTTGTGCGTCATAAGGACGCACTTCCTTGCGTCCGAAGATATAGCTGGTGGGTCCGACCTATCAGCGGGGGGGGGGGGCATTTTTTTCGCGAAATACAGAAGCCCTTCCCGTGGGTCCTAGCTGTCAGGTGGAGGAATCATTATTTTGCGCGCAATAAGGAGGCATTTCCTTGCGTGCGGACATGGACCCAGCCGTCAGCCTCTCCACGTACATTCCACTTCCGATGGATGTCGTTCATTGACCACGTCGACCAGGCCGCGCCGAGAGCACCAGGGCGGTGGACGATGACGAGTCCTAGGAAGGGAACGACGCGGAGCCAGGGAAGACTCGACAGTTGTTTCCCACGCGGAGGAGTACGAGGGTTTACTGGTTCGTCTGTCGTCCCCGGAGAATAACAGCAGGTGTGGGTGAGTAGAGGGATGGCTAGGCCAGAGATGGGAATACGGTGGGGCGGTGAGGCCTGTGCGGCAGCATAGCCGGCCGCGGGAGGAGGGAGCAGGCAGTCTCGTCGACGCTTGTTTGAGCGGCTGGAGCAGGAAAAGCAGAGATTGAAGAAGCACGACAGTTGTTGGATGGACATCAAACAGTCAGTGCTCTCGTGTGCATTATTTCTAATAATGTACAACCCATTTGCTAATTCTTAAGAATTTTTTTGGAGCCCATCTTCTTGTTGTTAGCATTCCACCCCATATTGTGGCCACGGTTAAAGAGTATACGAATTTTTGCATATTTCGATGCGGTCAACTGTTTTTAATCCCAAAATATCAATTCACATTCAAACTATTTTGAAAAATAATTTATATAAATATAAAATCCAAATAATTGTCCATGCATAAAAATCAATGGAATTTAAAATCTTGTAATGAAAAAAATTGAAACTAATTCCCGGTTTTATGTGTTTTAAAAATGTACAGCCCATTTTTGGGCAAATCGAATGAAACTCTCCTCGTCTTGAAAGATTTGCAGCCCAGCAGGGCTGATAAAGCAAGTAGGCCTCGTTTGTGTATTTCTTTTAAAAAATAGAACTGGGCTAGCCATTTTCAGCAACAAAAAACACAACTGGGCTCATGATGTGGTAAACATAAATAAAACCCTAGCTAGACGGGCCACAGCCCCATTGTTACCCTGATCCGTCGCTAAAACTAGTATAAATAACAACTGCTTGTTCCTAAAAAACTGTCGGCGTTCTGGGAACGGGGGTCCTCAGACTTGCCTGCCTGCGGCCTGCGGCGTGGCTCAAAGGGGGGGGCAACACAGCCCATCTTCACCAACACAAACTCAAGACCGTCGCGAGGGGCCAAGCCTCGCGGGGCGGACGACGCGGAGCCTCCTCAGGCACGGCCTCGTCAGGCTGGCTCACGAGGAGGCCGAGATCAAGGAAGGGTACCTCACGAGGTGCCATGACGCAAGCCATGACGACTCAGGGTGCCAGGCGGGTGCCAGCCCGCGCAGCGTCCTCCTTTCCTCTTTAGTGCAAAGGGGGCAAACGCAGCCGCGGAGTACCGAGGCATCAGGCAAAGGTTGCCATTTCGGTGCAACGAGACCAAGACGAGGAGGACTATGAGACGGAGGTCACCGTGGAGCCCAAGACGGCGTCATCACTAGAGCTTTGCGCAGACGAAGACTACTTTTGTCAGGATAGCTGATACTTGCTGCCCCCTTCAAATTAGCCCGCCATTGTTGGCTCCCTTCCCGCTCGATATTTGGGAAGAGGACCAGGGCCTCTATAAATAGGACCAGCCACCCACATGGCAAGGGGTCGACCGGTTGGAAGCAGAGAGAGAGAGAGAGAGAGAGAGAGAGAGAGAGAGAGAGAAAGGTGACTGAACTCCTCCCAGCAGTTCATCGCCCCAGCCAAGAACGGGCCCTCGCGAGGTTGTTCTTCCTTGTATTGTTCATCATCATCAGCCCAAGAGGCAATCCACACACCACAAACTGGAGTAGGGTATTACACCACAACGGTGGCCCGAAGCAGTATAAACCCTGTGTCTCTTGTGTTGTTCTTTCGATAGTTTTGATCCTAGCACGACGGAGGGGTGCAGGTAGGTAGGAGGCGAAATCTCCGCGCGCACTCCAGTGTTCGAACCTCAAGGGTCTGTCAGAACCCGAAATCCGACATTTGGCGCGCCAGGTAGGGGTGCGCCAGAATTCGTCCCCCACCACCCCGTTCTCCTCCGACCATCGCGCCCATGTCTGACGCTCGTCGGGCCCGCGCAGAACGCCGGGACGCCTTTGCTTCCTGCGTCGGCCAGACGGCCCCTGTACGCGGGCGTCCTCGCCGTTCCCCGTCACCTATCGTCAGCGCCGCCACCAGCCCGGCGGGGGACGAGCAGCAAGCATCGTCCCGGCATCTGTCCGTGCGGCAACACGGCCGCACCGCAACTCCCTCGCTCACCCCAGCTGGTTCTTCGTCCCGCATGCTCCGCGCGCCCATGGAGCCTCGCAACCTCTCCCCCGCCTATCGCGCTGCACCAACACCCCAGTCATCGCGGCCCTCTTGGACGGCTCGCAGGCGCCTCCTACAAGTTACCACGTCAAGCCGTTCATCCGGCGGGTCAGCGCTGCTTCCACGCGGCTGGGGGCTCCCCTGGATCGGGCGGCGCCCGAGACCGGCTTGAGCTTCAGCCCGGAGGACCACCCCTCCAACTCGGCCTGCTCGGGCGCGCTCCCCATGCTATGCACCCCCACCATCTGCGAGGTGGCCATTACCAGAACTTTCATCGATGGCGGGGCAGGCCTCAGCGTGCTCTCAGTCGAGGCCTTCAACCTCCTCTGCATACCCCTGGAACGGTTGCAGCCCAGCCGGCCCTTCTCAGGCGTTGGGGGCAGGTCGTCCAACTCCTTGGGGCAGATCCGGCTCCCAGTGACCTTCGGCACCTACGACAACTTCCGCACGGAGCTGGTCGACTTCGACATCGCCCCCATCAGCCTCCCCTACAACGCCATCCTCGGCTACCCAGCGCTGGCCCAGTTCATGGTCGCAATGCACCCGGCGTACAACCTCATGAAGATGCCCGGGAGCAGCGGTGTCTTCACCGTGCACGGGGATACCGGTGATGCTCTGCGGGTGCTCAAGCTCGTCTTCAAGACTGCAGCGTCGGCACAGCCTGCCGACTTGGAGGCTCCCGAGCCCAAGGGGGCTGCGCCTGCCATGAAGAAGCAGTTGTTCACCCAAGACAAGGCAGAAACCAAGCAGATACCCGTCGATGAGGACGGGTCCACCAACGCCACTTTCACCATAGGCGCCCACCTCAAACCCGAGCAGGAGGAGGCCCTGGTCGGGTTCCTGCGCGCAAACAAGAAGGTATTCACTTGGGAGCCGGACCAGTTGGCAGGGATCCCCAGGAGTGTAATCGAGCATCACCTCAATGTGTGCCCCAACGTGCGCCCTGTGAAGCAGAAGGCCAGGCGGCAGTCCACAGAAAAGCAGGCCTTCATCGTCCAAGAGACCCGCAAATTAGAGGCTGCTGGGGTCATTCGCGAGGTCCGATACCCAGATTGGTTGGCCAACACTGTCGTTGTGCCGAAGAAGGGAGGAAAGGAACACATGTGTGTCGACTTCACCAACCTCAATAAAGCGTGCCCGCAAGATCCGTTGTCGCTCCCTCGCATCGACCAGATCGTTGATTCCACTACGAAATGCGACCTGTTATGCTTCCTGGATGCCTTCTCTGGGTATCACCAGATCAAGATGGCGGTAGAAGACGTCGAGAAGACGGCCTTCCTAACCCCGTGTGGGGTGTACTGCTACACCTGCATGCCATTCGGGCTGCGTAACGCAGGGGCGACCTTTCAACGGCTGATGCATATCACCTTGGGCCCGCAGCTCGGGAAGAATGTTGAAGCTTACATCGATGACATCGTGGTAAAATCTCGAGAGGCCAGGACCTTGATACAAGACCTGGAGGAAACCTTCGCGAGCCTCAACGCAGTGAACCTACGGCTCAACCCAGAGAAGTGTGTGTTCAGAGTCCCCTCGGGCAAGCTCTTGGGTTTCCTCGTGTCCCACTGAGGCATCGAGGCTATCCCGGAGAAGGTCAAGGCGGTGGAAGACATGAGTCCACCAAAGACCCTCAGAGAAATGCAAAAGCTCACGGGGCGCGTGACCGCGCTAGGGAGCTTCATCTCCAAGTTGGGGGAACGAGCCCTGCCCTTCTTCCAGCTAATGAAGAAAAAGGGCCCTTCGAGTGGATTGAAGAGGCCGACAAGGCGTTCCAGGATCTCAAGAGATACCTGACCAGCCCACCGGTCATGGTGGCCCCACGCCCTCAGGAGCCCCTGGTGCTCTACCTCGCCGCCACTCCCTACTCCGCCAGCGCAGCCTTGGTAGCAGTCAGAGAGGAGCGCCGAATCAAAACCACGGCAGCAGCCCGGGACAATGCAGAATAGGGACAAGGAAGGCCCACAGAAACCGCCATCGTGGCTGAGGAGGATCAGCCGCCGCAGAGGGGCGCACCAGAGGCGGAAGAGGCCCCTCTTCCAGATGGCCAGTCTCAGGAGGCCTCATTGCCTCAAGAGGCGCCATGGTCTCCAAAGGGAGCCACCAGCACTGACGCACTCCACCTCGTTGAGCACCCAGTGTACTTCGTCAGCACAGTGCTGCGGGATGCAAGAGCATGGTACCCCATGCCTCAAAAACTCCTCCTCGCGCTACTGGTGGCTTCGCACAAACTGCGGCACTATTTTCAGGGTCACCCCATCAAGGTCGTCTCATCATACCCCCTGGAGAGGGTGCTCAGGAGCCCCAATTCGGCTGGGAGGGTCGCTGAGTGGAACATAGAGCTGCAAGCGTTTCAGCTCGAATTCAGCACGACCAGAGTCATCAAGGGAGCAGCGTTGGTGGATTTTGTGGCAGAATGGACGGAGGCGCCAGGCCTCAAGGCCGACGAGGATCGGTCCCTGTCCCCGGGAAGCGAGGCGCCAGAAGGCTGGGTCATGTACTTCGATGGGGCATTCTCCAGACACGACGCAGGGGCTGGGGCGGTGCTTATATCGCCCACCCAGGACAAGCTCTATTACGCCATGCAGCTTTGTTTCCAGCAAGGCGAAAAGGTCTCCAATAACATAGCGGAGTATGAAGGTTTAATAGCGGGCATGAAGGCCGCAGCTGCCCTGGGGGTGAAATGCCTCACCATCAAGGGCGATTCGCAGCTCCTTGTCAATTTCTCCAACAAGGTGTACGAGCCGAAGGATGAGCACATGGAGGCCTACCTTGCAGAGGTCCGCAGGATGGAGAAGCAGTTCTGGGGGTTGGGGTTGCAGCATGTGCCCCGTGGCACCAATCAGGAAGCCGATGACATCGCCAAATGCGCGTCCAGGCAGTTACCTCGGGAGCCTGGTGTTTTCGAGGAGCGGCTCTTCAAGCCTTCAGCCTTACCGTCATTATCAAACACGGCTCAGCCCAGGGAGGAGCTCCCTCAGCCACCTGCCTCAGGAGCTCCGGCTTGTGGCCCGGCCTCGGGAGTATGCCTGCTCCTGACGATTGAACCTCAGGAGGGATGTTGGATCATGGAGCTCCGGAGCTACTTAACGCAAGGGACCCTGCCAGAGAAGGAGGCGGAAGCATAGCGAGTGGCGCGCCAGGCCACGGCATACTGCATCAAAGATGGAGAGCTCTACCTGAAGCGACCAAATGATGTATCCATGCGCTGCATCTCCAGGGAGCAAGGGAAGGAACTACTGGAAGATATACACGGCGGAGACTGCGGACATCATTCGTCATCACGGACCCTCGTTGGCAAGGCGTTCCGCAGTGGGTTTTATTGGCCCACCACGCTCAATGACGCTGTTGAACTAGTGAAAGCTTGTGAGGCCTGACAGTTCCACGTCAACAAGATCCATCAGCCGGCAGGGGGCTTGCAGACTATCCCCCTTTCATGGCCATTCGCAGTCTGGGGGCTCGACATCTTGGGTCCGTTTCCTCGGGTGCTAGGGGGCTACCGCTACCTTTACGTTGCCGTGGACAAGTTCACCAAATGGGCTGAAGTGGAGGCTGTCCGCACCATTCCTGCGGGTTCCACAGTCAAGTTCATCAAGGGCATCGTGAGCTTGTTCGGGGTGCCGAATCGCATCATCACGGACAACGGTTCACAGTTCACCAGTAACCTCTTAAAAACATACCGTGCTAACCTTGGAACGCAGATATGCTACGCTTCAGTGGCGCACCCCCGAAGCAACGGCCAGGCCGAGCGACCCAACGCGGAGGTCCTGAGGGGCCTCAAGACCAGGACGTTCAAGAAGAAGCTGGAGGCTTGCGGCAGAGGTTGGTATGACGAACTGCATTCCGTGTTGTGGTCCATCCGCACCACCGCGACCAAGCTGACTGGAGAGACCCCGTTCTTCCTGGTCTACGGAGAAGAAGCAGTCCTCCCTCACGAGGTCAGACGTCGCTCCGCGCGGGTCCTGGCGTTCGACGAGGAGCAGCAGGACGCCATGAGGGGGACGGACCTCGTGCTGGGGGAGGAGCGTCGCCGGGAAGCCACGCTGCGAGCGGCGAGGTACCAACAAGCACTGCAGCGATATCACTGCCATAACATCCGCCCCAAGACTCTTGAGGTAGGAGACCTCATGCTCAGGCGGGTTCTCTCCAGGGAGGGATTGCACAAGCTCTCTCCCATGTGGGAGGGCCCGTTCAAGGTTGTTCATGTTTCCAGGCCCGGCTCCGCGCGCTTGGAGACTCAGGAGGGAGTGCTGGTCCAGAATGCATGGAACATCCAGCACCTCCGGAGGTTCTACCCCTGAAAAGGCCCAGAGCCTGTGAAGTAAGGCGAGTGCCTGTGAAGCTATCGCGTTTTGGAAAAGGCCCGGAGCCTGTGAAGCAAGGCGAGTGCCTGTGAAGCTATCGCGTTTTGGAAAAGGCCCGGAGCCTGTGAAGCA
>NC_041392.1:282250589-282265908 GCF_002162155.2 Triticum dicoccoides | reverse complement strand
GTGAAGCAAGGCGAGTGCCTATGAAGCTATCGCGTTTTGGAAAAGGCCCGGAGCCTGTGAAGCAAGGCAAGTGCCTGTGAAGCTATCACGTTTTGGAAAAGGCCCGGAGCCTGTGAAGCAAGGCGAGTGCCTGTGAAGCTATCGCATTTTTGAAAAGGCCCGGAGCCTGTGAAGCAAGGCGAGTGCCTGTGAAGCTATCGCGTTTTGGAAAAGGCCCGGAGCCTGTGAAGAAGGCCAACGCCTATGAAGCTCGCCGCCCGTGACACTCTCACGTAATAATGAGTTGGGGATGTACACGCCCCGGAGTCTCAGGAGCACCGGCCTCAGGCCCTGGGGCTCCCTCCCATGCCCAGTGGTAGCACTTAGCTCCGCGGTGGTGAGAAGACGTCGAAGACTAGACTAGGTGCCGGACGCGGCTTTTCATTTGCTTTTCGCAGTTGGCTTGTTCCTCTTCATTTGAAGTTTTATTGAAGTTGTTGCCGTCTTCGGCTTGCGGTTCTTCGGCTTTTCACTCTCCTGCCTCGATTTCTCTTGTGCAAGGCCTCGCGACGGGGAGAGCCGAGCGCCCTCGCGAGTGTTCCTATCCTAGTCACTCAAAGAGTTCGCGACCTGGGCCCCTTACAGGAGCACCCCTCCAGTCCGTGCCCCACGGGCATCGCGACACAAACAAAGGGCCTGGGTCGGTCGCCCCCCCACGGCCGGGGCCGGGAACTATCCACGCTCGGGCACATAGCCGGAAGGTACGGTAACGAAAGCAAAACGATGATTAACAGCAATAACCCAAACACGCCCCCGCGGGGCTCCGCACTATTGTCTTTGTTACGCAGGAAAAAGGGAAAAGGAAGAACAAATCTGGCGCGGCTCGCCTCACACCGGCCCGCGGGGAAGGCCCGAGCTGCCTCCGGAGCTCAGGCGGACTCCCTCTCGCGCTTCACCAGGGCGCGATGGCAGGCGGACACGTTGCCACCCCCCAAGCAGATGCGACGACGTGGAGGCTGATCGCGGCCACCGCTAGAGGAGTCGCCGCCTGAAGAAGAACCGGAGAAGTTTGAGGAACCCCGAACGTCGCCAGCCGTGCGAGCGCTGCTCTCTCCATCATCACCGGAGCTGGGTTCCCAGCCGCGGTCGTCACTCTCGGGGCAACACCCTGCGCGGCGACCATCTTCCCCAAACACCCTCACATAGAGGGTGGCGTCGCCGTCGAACTTGAAGTGTAGGGTGCACCGACGGCTCAGGCCACGCGCGCGGGCAAACGTCTGCCAACCGCGGGCCAGGGACAGTCTCCCGACTGCGGAGACCTCCAGAGAGACTCATGAGGCCCGACTGCAGCAGCCGTTGGCCTGGAGCCACAGGCCGCCCGGGGCGCCGGCCGGGAGCTCGCCGAGGAGGAAGCGAGGAAGCGGAAGCCGGGTGCTAGCCAGCTCCGCCGACCACACAATGAACTCCGGCAGCGCTTCAGCAGCACGAACGCGCGACCTAGGGGGACGCGCAGCCGGAGCACGCCCCCCGGCTGCAGCAATCCGCCCGTCGCCATGCTGAAGATCGCCTCCACGGCCGCGGGGAGCCACCATGGTGGCCATAGGATGCTTGCGAGGGCGCCCTCGGCCGCGCTTGGGTGGGGGAGAGGCGGGCTCAACCCGGCAAGCCTTCCCTTTCTCGGCGGCCGAGAACCTCCTCGACGGGGCCATGAAGAAAAAGGAGAAGCAAGGGGGGGATGAACTGGAAGGGCGCGCGCCGGTTCATACTTATGGCTGGCGATGACCAACCAACGGCCCCCACGATCGCAGGTAATTATGACCCGCTTTGCATGAAGGGACTTGTCCAATCCATGCGGTTGCCGAGGCACCATGGGGAAGTGGAGACGCCCACGTTCAATCAACCGCCACGTGGCGCCCAAGGCCGCTGGCTGTTAGGGCCCGTGGCGCTTCGCACTTGCCCTTCCACCTTCCTACACGGCCAAGTCCGGGCGCGCCTTGGGCCTGGGGGCTACTGTCGGTGTTCTGGGAATGGGGGTCCCCAGACTTGCCTGCCTGCGGCCTGTAGCGTGGCTCAAAGGGGGGGGGGCAACACGGCCCATCTTCACCAACACAAACTCAAGATCCTCGCGAGGGGCCAAGCCTCGCGGGGTGGACGACGCGGAGCTTCCTTAGGCACGGCCTCGTCAGGCTGGCTCACGAGGAGGCAGAGAGATCAAGGCAGGGTACCTCACGAGGTGCCATGACGCAAGCCATGACGACTCAGGGCGCCAGGCAGTTGCCAGCCCGCGCAGCGTCCTCCTTTCCTCTTTGGTGCAAAGGGGGCAAGCGCAGCCGCGGAGTACCGAGGCATCAGGCAAAGGTTGCCATTTCGGTGCAACGAGACCAAGACCAGGAGGACTACGAGATGGAGGTCACCGTTGAGCCCAAGACGGCGTCATCACCAGAGCTTTGCGCAGACGAAGACTACTTTTGTCAGGATAGCTGATACTTGCTGCCCCCCTTCAAATTAGCCCGCCATTGTTGGCTCCCTTCCCGCTCGATATTTGGGAAGAGGACCAGGGCCTCTATAAATAGGACCAGCCACGCACATGGCAAGGGGTCGACCGGTTGGAAGCAGAGAGAGAGAGAGAGAGAGAGAGAGAGAGAGAGAGAGAAAGGTGACTGAACTCTTCCCAGCAGTTCATCGCCCCAGCCAAGAACGGACCCTCGCGAGGCTGTTCATCCTTGTTTTGTTCATCATCATCAGCCCAAGAGGCAATCCACACACCACACACTGGAGTAGGGTATTACACCACAACGGTGGCCTGAACCAGTATAAACCCTGTGTCTCTTGTGTTGTTCTTTCGATAGTTTTGATCCTAGCACGGCGGAGGGGTGCAGGTAGGTAGGAGGCGAAATCTACGCGCGCACCCCAGTGTTTGAACCTCAAGGGTCTGTCGGAACCCGAAATCCGACAAAAACTGCCTGACCTACTGGGTCCCTGGTGTCAGCCGCTCGTAGTGTAATTCTCTCATTTATTGACTACGTTGACAATGGCGTGAGCCCCAGATGTCCAACCATTAGGAGGAACCATATTTTTGGGCTTGTAATATAGAGTCACTTGCTTGCGTACTGCCATGACGCTGGTGTGTCCCTACTGTCATCCTCTCCACGTACAGTCATCTCCTTGTTCCTCTCGGTTGTTGATGAAGTTGACAACGCAAGAGGGCGGCACACCGCGCACGATGAGCGAACCAAGGCCGCAAGGCGGAGGATGACGACGAGGCCTCATACGGAACGAACAGGAGCCGTGGAAGATGCGCCGGTCCAGTCGCAGGTTCGGGTGCGGGTGCGTGTTGGGGCTGACATCGCTGTAGAATAGTAGGACATGTGTGGGAATAGAGGGAGGGACTCGCCAACGTTGGAGGGTACGTACGGTAGGGCGGCCGAGGCACAGCCAACAATGGGAGGCAGGAGCAGGCGGAGCCGATGGGGTGGTTTGGTTTGGGTGGCTGGAGGAAGAAGAAGACAAGAGATAGAAGATACACGACAGATGTTGGATGTCAATCCAACGGCTGGTAGGCAGAATCGTTTGTTGACTGGCTAGTAAGTCGACACCACCTTGGATAGGCTATTTCCTCGCGGGTCCCAAAAGTCAGAATCCAAATCTGTCACGGTCATGCAGCCTTTCCTATGAAATTTTACAGCCCATTTGATGTCCTAGTTCGAAATAAGTTTGTGGGTGCTGGTGGGGGCTAATCACTTGGTTTCTGTAATGCACAGTGAGCTCAAGCAGCCGGCGAGAGTGATGTTATTTCCCTTGGTTGGGATTTGTTAGTTGTTATAATATTTCACTCTAAATTAAACAACTGGCAAGCCATTTGCCCTGCTTCAAAGAAAATATGACAATCACAACTGAGTTGGAAAGGGAAGGAACATCTAACTCCAGCTTACAAACTATACAAAAGCAAGAGGGTTAATTGTTCATCAGGTTTACAAAAAAACCCAGGTTGAAAAGGGCAACAACATCTAACTCCAGCACTGTTTTCGGCAGTCACAGTCAAATGGATCGCTCAGGTCCGTAGAATGAACATCCTGGGTCGTAAAATTTATTGGATTATGACCACAATATGTTGTAAATAGAAGCCCAACACGTTCAGAAGCTCTTTTGCCCATCTGAAACTCCTTTTTTTGCTCTTCCACATACCCATCCGTCAAAACCATGCTGCTGATAAACTTAAGCCTGATGGACAATAGTAACCTCGCATTCAGTAGGAACAATGTGACAAATCTAGTGTTTGCATGGTTGGCTACATATCGTTCTAGCGTTATTGTCTTCAATCGACTCATGAGAAGTGAGATAATCCCGATGCTTACGAATCCACGGATTGGTTATAACTTACTTACCCCGTCCTGTTGCCTAAATAGACATGAAGATTGAAAACAGTTAAGGTCTAAAAGAAGACTGTCGAAAGAGCAACAGCTGAACGGTTATTCTAGTACACTATATGTGGGCTTCCAATGTGCGTGTAATTATCACCTTATAACTTCTCCGGACATGGAAAGCATTGCAGCAAGCCAATAATCTTGTTCGGATCAAAACTATTCATTTGGATATATAAGATCTTGACAGAATCCAACACCATTGATAGGCCATCCATGGAGAAACTCTTCATTGAGCATAGAACATAATATTAGTACAAAATGTGTACTCCAAGATGACATATAACTTATGCGCAGGAATTTAAAATGAAGCTTATGGTTACAAGTGTAGATGATAATGTAAATTACATAAAGAACTGTGGAGCCAAACACCATATTGAAATGAGCACAAAGATCATGTATTACACCCAAGGTCTCCAGTTTAGGCGCAGAGAGGACGGTTATTTGCAATGGTGAATAACTAGAATCAAGGATCAACCTTTGAAGTGAAGGGGCTTCTTGGATGATGAGCTGCCTTCCGTAAAAAAAATTGCAATTCTTACAAGGTTAGGCGACTTTATTTGGAGACAACCGATTCTAACTATGAAAACAAGCACCAAGCACTCCAGGGAAGGGCAACTGGAGTGGATGATGCTGTGCAATGAGGCCTCCGATATACGAAGCCGCACAAGTGAAAGTTTCTTGAGAAATGGGAGTCGAAGGTTTAGTACCAGATTGTCTTGTAGGTCACACAACGCAAAGGTGGTGTTGTGGAGAGAGGAGGAAAACCGCGAGATGGACATCGGTGCTGAGGGCACAGGTAGATGGCGTTCGGTATCTGGTAGGTGATTTCCAGGGGAATAGTAGAACTCAAGCAGCTGTAGTTCTGTGAATTCAGGGGATTTCAGCCAGGTGTCCACCATGCAGGGCATGGTATGCCTGCTGAGGTAGCATGACGGGATGCAGAGGCTTTGAATGGAGCCCTGGTGGGAGGAGATGATGGCTCCGGGGATTTAAAAATCATTGATGAGAGATAGCTGACGACAGTCGAGATTAAGGGGCGCGACACGCCATAGAGGGTGCCACTGAATTGAGAGGACTTGGGTGCGGCAGCAATCCTTGGTGGGGAGAAGCGAGATGATCTCCCCAAGGACGGTGTCTGGGAGATCGCTGATGTGGTCCACCCGAGATTCTACGGGTTCCTGGGATCCGGTGGGGGCAGGGACGCCACTTCTCCCTGCGCTGCCGGGTGCGGGATCTACAACAGGCATCACTGCTGGCGGGAGCCTCATCTTCTTGGCGCTGGGGTCAGCCGACTCCATTTTCCTCGAGGGCATCGTGTCGTGCTCACGGATTTGAGCAGAGTAACGAATGACGAGCCTAGTTGTAGTGCGAGTGAAGAAGAAGGGGAGCTAGGGTTTTTCTGTAGTAGTGAGGAAGAAGGGGAGCTGGGGTTTTCTGTAGGAGTGAGGTGAGGAATTTCGGGGTACGAGTGGAGCGAGCTGACGTGAGGTGGGTGGGAGTGAGGAGCTAGAAGAACACCCAGGTTTTTTGGGGGGCAGTGTGCTCGGTGTGGGTAGCGCCTCTCATTCAGTAAATATATGGACTTTTGAATTGATTTTACTATTTACTAGGGTGGATGGGCTGTTTTGTCTTGGGCCCAGAGAAACAATTCTACTAGTACAGTGGAGACACTCTACAGCTACCTAGAAAAAGAATTACTACTAGTACAGTGGATACAATACCGCTTCTGGCTCCTCCTAGGTCATCGAAACGTCTCCCTCTACTGAATGTTGTTATACTTTTGTTCACCGACATGCGGGCCATGCAGCACGGGGGCCCAAATGCCATCCACCAAATTAGAAGGCAGTATGCAGGCGGAGAGTCACCCCGGTCGTAGCGCAGCAATAACGATCCGTCGTATCACAAAACCCCACCTCCCCGCAGTCTAAGTTTGACGGACGAAGCAACATCATTTCACTCTTCGCTCAATCCCCTTCTCCCTCGCCGTCTTCAAGAAAGGCAACACTCGCATCTTCCACTGTTCTTCTCTCCCAACGAAGGGAAGGTAAGCGGATCCATGATGTTGGTATATTTTCGTTCAGAGAAAAAAAAAACTTTTGCAAAGCAGTAACCGATCCTCACTCTCTTTTTTGTTTCATTGTCATTGCAATTGTGTTTTCCTTTCAGTGGTCTCCTAGTATTCGTCAGTTTCATGATGGACCAAGGAGAACCAGGCAAAGATCTTTCGATGTTGGAGCTGACGCGGGAGGCTGATCCTCGAGACAGAAAGCTCCAAGAAGATGGAGGCAGCCACCGAGCTGACCCCAGATACGCTCACGGCCACTACTGAGATGGTCAATGCCCCATTTGAGGTTACAGCCCCCGTGGCACTGCAGGAGCAGTTTCCCCCCTTCGAGGATGTGTCCCCCCGCTGAGCTGCCCAAGGTGATTTTCTTCTTTGCCGATCTCGATTGTGGTTTTTCATCTAAGTATGTGGTGATGAATAATGCAAAATTTTATTAGCTTTGATGCCATGCTATACATAGTGGTTTAAATAACTTGTGTTTCTTATACTGGAAAGTAATTCAGAATTTGTTTCTGTTTCAATTAGAGCCCTGATGCAGACAAGGATTGTGTGGTTGTACATGTCACTCGCTATGAGGCGGATGACCTGAATATACGCACTGGTAAAACAGAGTTTTTAGGCTGTTGGATCCTGGAAGCCATTTGCACTTATACCAATGAAGAGTTGCATTCCAGCCTCACTATTGTCAGGCGTGTTGTCCAGGGTGTACTGAAGCATAAGAAGTTCAAAGCTACTCCTTCATTTGTGAGGCATAATGTTCTTGTCAGGCTTATGCAGGAAGATGATGTGGCATGCCT
The DNA here is from genome assembly GCF_002162155.2 of Triticum dicoccoides. NCBI lineage: Eukaryota > Viridiplantae > Streptophyta > Magnoliopsida > Poales > Poaceae > Triticum > Triticum dicoccoides. The sequence continues at coordinate 282,258,643 of NC_041392.1, read as the reverse complement.
CCACAAACAAGTTTATGAGTGGCAAGGCCACAAGGTTGTCTTCATGATTGTTCACAGGATTGAGCTGTTGTCAGACGTCCTCGATGATGTTCATGGAAAGGTCCGTCTTGTGTCCATCCCAAATTAGATCGAGGCATGAAATACTTGCCCGAGCTAGTGTTTAATAGTAGTTTGGATTCTGTTTAATTATCCGAACCTTGCCTATTATCGAGCCCTTTGGGGCTAGTACTCTGTTTGAATCCGTCTATGGGAACTGCTACTACTTTTGTGTGCCCATGAATCATCGTAATTGTTGCCGAAACAGATGCGTCCTCACTAGTTTTATCATGCGAGCAGTGCGTGTTTTGATGAAATAGAGTACTCGTTTGAGAACTGTGCACCGACGTACACATAAGTACTTGTAAACACTGTTGGTTCTACCCCACTTGTAAGCAGTTGTGCAAAACATGGCACATTGGCTCAGCTCGCTTCAACACTAGGCTATCGACCACCTAACAATCAACAATCTGCTGTCTGACATATAAGCAACTATGTATCTTGTTACAGTGGTTCATGCAGTTAACTGAGGCCACAATGTAAATTCCAAACGTTCACACACTAGTCCAGCATTCATGTGGAACACTCACATTAAACTCGGCTTCATAAAAAACTTTAAAAGCATAAGTTAAGCAATTTTATACATCCCAATGATTCATAGAACATAACAAACATATACTAGTTCACAGCAAAAGACAAAGTTGTGAGAAGGTTTACAAATCCACAAAAAACAAGTAAGGCTTCTCTGAGCAAAGGGCCTCCCGACTGGCTTAAATTCCTGGAGTTCACTCTGGTTTTTTCTTGTTGCCACCATCTAGGGTAAGGTTCTCCCATTCCAGAATAACCAATTATAATTGTGTTCTCAACTGGAATGCTGAACTGAACCATGTAGTGTACTGACCAGCTGAAATTTTTGTGCATTCCACTAAATTTAAGCACCGCTATTTGCAGAAATAAGCAGACCACAATGCCTCTTGTCCGTGCACCTGTCCAAAAAACCGCCGTGCAGCCGTGCCAGCTAGTCCTCGGTCCATGGATGAACTGGTAGAAAGTGCATTCCGGACTAGGATGCGATTGTTTTCGCTCGTCCCTACACTGCAATCAGGAAGTAAAACGTACGAATCAACTTCTTTTATATTATGTTGGTCATTCTACCTAGTAACTACCAATGTAGGAATACCTGGAAGATGGGTGGTTAGACGACAACAACGAGGGATAGCCATCTCATTTTGCGCAGTTCTACTAATACTGAGGTGTGTGCTTTTGATTGCGCGGATAGAAACAATACAGAGATAGACATCCTGAAATGATACGGAGACAAACATTCCTGTTTGCGCAAATACGAAATACGGTTATTTAAATAATGACAGATATTTGCAGTGGCGTATGATTAACAACAGCATCTATTGTGTTATAATTGGCACTAGATTGATAGTATGAAAGTGTCCTTAAGTAAGTAGCATCACATCACATCAACACTGCCACTAGATTAACATGCAGAACAATAGCATTAGTATTACTGTCATGAGAGTAGCACATGGTTAGTAAATGTGCAATCAAATTTGTGCAGTTCCACTGGGATGACACAATGTTAGCGGTGTGAGATTTAATTGTAACTGCAAAAACACAATTCATGGGAAATAAAGCAAGACGGAAGAACTTCATAAAATGGTGGTGGCATTGCTTCAATTTATCGACGACACTAGACCATTATTTATTAGTGACATTAGATGGCATTGCTTAATGCTTCATGTGATTTTACATTAATGGTAGCGATATGGGCGTAGGGACAGCAGTGGCATAAAGTGGTGAGGCAGATGTGGTTGCCGAGAGCGGCAAACACTTAGGCAACATGTCTGCATTTGTCCCATTTTTTATCTCCTCGACGACATTTTCCTATGTGAGCACAGGAAATCTAGACCTGCTCATTCTCATTTGCATTGTCCCCCAACACTCGTCACTTTCTTTCCTTTTTCAACCAAGAGATAGGTCCACTTCCCCCACCCTTCACCATCCACCATGCTTTCTTCGTCTTTTCAACCAAGAGACCAGTTGGGTAGCCAGTATCTACTACTTTCCCCCATTTCCTCTTAGAACCAAGTCCTAGATTCATGCTACAGCTTTCCCACTTTCTTCCCTGTTTGAACCAACTCTTAGAGTCGACTGTATGAACTAGCTTTACCACTAATAATAGTAAAAGTCTAGGTGGCTTTGGAACAGCGGACGGAAGTAGAAAAAGATCCACACAAAGCCAAGTGGGGAGCTGGGGCAGTAGAGCAAGGCAGGTTTCGAAGGGATATATACCTGAGGGTCGTCGGCATGTGGCAAAGATGACGTCGGGAGGCCGCATCTTGGCCACAATACCGCAGGGAGGAAGAAGGGGTTGGAGGCCCTCCGAAGTCGGTGCTCTCTCGGAGAGAACAACACGGCCGCCGATCGGGACGCGCGGGCAGCCGTTGGTCTCCTTCCTCGCCGCCGACGACAGCATGAACGATGCACCTACACCCCTGCCCCGGTCGAGGTTGTCCGACCGGATTTGTGACCAGCCGTGAGCTGAGAGAGAGTGTGGCCACCTATGTCTTGCTTAGATCTAGAGAGCATGAGAGAGTGAACGAGAGGAACCCTAGTAAAGCAAGCGCTAAGGCTCCTGCTTATATATATATATATATATATATATATATATATATATATATATATATATATAGTGGAGTGATTTTGTTGTACCAGCTTCAAAAAAATACGCTCCTACGTGTACCCTTGAGTGGGTGTGAGAGAACTAGTGCGTGCGTGCACCGCTTCTCTTCGTGAGAGTACAATATACTATGCCAAAAGAACGTTCAGCACAAGAGTAATAGTATAAGTGTGTGACGTGTGAGCTAAAATAAAATGTGCGTGACGTCTTTTGTTTTTTAGAAGTTCTGAGGGTAGGGTGTGAAGAGCACATATGTGTGTGACGTCTACCTACAGATAGACGGTGGGTGCGAGAGGACTCGGGAGGGTGCGTGTGCGTGAGAGAGAGGGGGCACGTATCAATGGAATGCATGTGTCCGTAAATCATTATCCGAAAAACATTCGCCACAAGCCTTTTCCTGACGAATGCCATAAGAACCGTTAGATCGGCATCCGACAGTGTCAGTTTTGCCATGTCATTTAACAGAACAGCCACTCCTCCTACACACAAATCTTCCATGCGAGTGTTAGCAACTGCCGTATGCTCCCTCCATTCCAAAATGCAGTGCATATAGCTTTATTGAAAATTTGAACCTCGCAAACTTTTACCGAGTTTTCGTGTACCAAATTGCACATGTAGAATACCCTATATATATCATTTCATTCATCTTCGAGAGGTAACTATAAAGACGGGGGAGGAGTCTACAAAGAGAGACCATCGTATCACCTGCAACAATTTCAACCATCCTTTGGTGTGGAGGAATATCATAGGAACTCTATATGATATGATTTTTATATGATTTTTCCTTTAGAGCCAATTGGTTCATAGGAATAGATTCATATACTCCACATTTCAAAGGAAATAAACATGATATCATTTCTATAGCTTTAGAGCCACTTGGTTCATATGAATGGATTCCTATACTCCCATAATTTCAAAGGAAAATAAACATTAGCATATATTCAATAGAAAAGTTCCTATGATATGAACCAAATTACATCTCTTTTCTAATCCCTCCTCATAGGAATTGAGATACATGGCATGTCTAGATTCAATAGAAAAGTTCCTATGATGTCAACCAAATGACATCTCTTTTCCAATCCCTACTCATAGGAATTGAGATACTCCATTTCATCTCTTTCCCTACAACTTCCATGTATACATCTTCTATTCCTAAATAGCTAGTACAACCCACTAGTAGCTTTTTTCCAAGACAAGCAACTATGGCACAAGAACTATATAGTGTGCGAATAACTTGAAAGATGGTCGCTGGATGAAGCTAACCCGATAGTGCAGAGATGGCAAATCCGAGCACTACTGGCCATTGGATATCATAAACATTCCACCAGATCTGCCACATGTACAATTTAGAAGACTCCATGGTTGAACTTAAGCGTAATGCACAAACCTCAAAACACAAGCACTTCTCCTTTGTTCTAGAATCTTCCGTATCATAATTGATTTTTTTATAAATGAATTGCCATTATTTGTTTTTTTACTTTATGATTTACAATGCACAACCCCATGAATCTTAACATTTTTATAAAACTAATTGATTTTGAATGAGATGAACTATAAGAACTAAATGAACATCTACATCATGCATATATGACTCAAAGCTTTACATGCTATAGTGTGTATTTATTCATAATTTGGTTTCGAAACCTCATGTGTTCAATGCATGTGTACCTTACTAGTTTTGAGTAGAGTAGAAAATTTCATGCGGCCCCGGGTATATAAAAATGCAGGGCCCATGCATCATTGCCTTTCGGTCGAACCTACGTCCACAATTTTTTGTACGTACTATATCTCCACTTGTCCCCGAACCCAAAATACTGCCTCGTTCCCCTAAAACCAAGCGTCCCACACATATTTAAGGCGTCGACTCGAACTCAATCCCTCTCCCGTTTACTACGACGTGGCCCCACACGCCCTAATATTACTCATACAAACACTACCGCCGCACGCATCATCGGTATTCTTCAAGAGGACGAGGGAGAAGCCGATTTGTAGTGGAGGCGCTTTCAAAAAAAGATCTGTAGTGGAGACCCCTACCCTAGGGTGCCCTAGGTAGCTGCCGCACGCATCATTGGTTTTCTCTTTTCTTTATGCTCTTGCGCCCTAGAGTGAAATGATGGTTGCTTCGTCCGTCCAGCTTAATGCGGGAAAGGTGGGGCTTTGTGATTTGACCCCTCATCGCTCATTTTCTACTACTGCGGCGCTACGACCAGGGTGCCTCCAATTCCGACCGCTGCTCCGAACTGTAATTTGGTGCATGCACGTGGAACAAGACGGTGGATGAGCCACATGTCGGCCAAAGGGGTCCTGTTAAGTGTGTCACCATTTCGTGTGCGGACTGCCCTGCTTGAGTCGCTACGCCAACATGACATGTGCAGCCTACCACTTGGTTTTGCTCCTTGGTGAATCCCGACTATATTGATCTAAAAAGATACATACTGAACTACCCTCTCTGTCTCGTTTTTTAGACGTCTTGGTTTATAGGGCGTGCACGTAGTTCTAGGTCATCCATTTGACTAACTAAATCTGAGTTACTATGTCACAAAAAGTATATCATTGGATTATTAAGCGGATGTAGTTTCTAAACATATACAGTTCATCACATATATAGCCAGTTAAATTCTCAACCTAGAACGACATCCATGCCATGTATTAAACCGATACGGAGGAAGTATAGTAGTAAAAATGAGGTGATTTTACCGAGCGATCGGCGGGGGAGCATGGCCTGTCATGCGGTCCCACGTGTCATGATGTACCAAGGCTATGCACGTGTCCCTCTTGAGGCAGAAGTAATACTATGTGGTTTGAGATGATGGTGAACCGAAGTGTGAAATAATGGTTGCTTCGTCCATCTGGGAAGGTGCGACATTGTGATTTGACGTCTCATTGCTCATTACTACTACTATTTGGGCGGTACAACTGGGGTGCGTCCCCCTGCTATTCTGCACTGTTATTTGGTGCTTGACACGTCGACCCGGTTGCTATATGTCCAACATGTTGGCGACAGGAAGTACAGAATTCATGAAAGCGAGCGTCAACGGAGGAGTACAAGACACGGCTTGGGTTTTTGCTGCTTCGCGCGATCCATCGATACAAACCCGGACTAAAAAAGCGAGGGTGGGTCTTTTCCCGCGCGGCAGGCAGGGGAGTTTGGCATAGTCTATTTGAGGCAAGGAGGAAGGAAGGGAAATAAGCAAATAAAGGTTGAGCGACTTAGTTTTGGGAAAATCTGCTTTTACGGAGTACGCACCCACTAGGGTTTATAGGGCTCATCTAAAAAATAGTCGTTTTTCTGTTTTATAAGTCTCAATTCTACTACTAGTAGTAGTACCATCACATGTTGGATTTCGAGGTGCGTTAGATCACCGATGCAAGTAGTGTCAAGAGAAAACTCACCAATGCATGTAGAAGTTCATGGAAATTTAGTGGTCATTCATGCATTCGTTCTAATTAATGCCTCGGTAAACATAACTTCTTGATAAAAACGAGCGTGCTAATTACTTGTGCAAACTAGGAGTACGAAATTAATTCGACCACTCACCGTCTACCTTGGTTGGAGAGATTTTGAAATTGAGCCATAAACTGGAAAGGAGGGAGTAGTAACTTTTGTCTCGATTACTATTTGTGGCCTTGTAAAGATGCAAAATGTATTTTTTTTATAGTGGCCTTGTATAAGTAAATGGAGGGAGTACTAAAGGACATATATATTGCAAACAATATGATAATATCTCTAACCAAGGTAGTAGGGACGAGGAGTAAACAGAGGGAGTAGTAAAATTTTCTCCTCGTCCTGCGAGCCACCACACGCATGGGCGAGGGAGCGGGCGTAAGGCGTACAGTACTACTACTAGTAAGCAAGCTTCACCTCATCCTGCGAGCCACCACGCCCGTGGGCGGGGGAAACGACGTACTAAGCAAGCTTCTCCTCGTTCTGCGAGTTGACGGGACACATCAAAAGTACTCCAGAGTATAGAGCCTTGGCTCTAAGGTAGCCCCACATGGTTTGCCTCTTTTTTAACATAATGGGTCAGGTCGCAATTTGTTTGTTCACCCATGGTAGATGATCCTCCCTCCACCAAGTGGGCAACCAGTACACGTGTCAAATTACCACGTGGGCTGCCTTTTCGTATAGAAATGAGCTCCACCGTGTACCCGCGCGGGTGTGGATGGGAAAGAGACAGGAGTACGTGCGCCGTGCGTGCACCTCTTCTCTTCGTGCACGTCCCCCACCTACGTGTGTGTGTGAGAGAGATACAAACCTAGACAAATGGCTTGTGCGGAATAACTACTCTTCGTAAGCCATTGTAAGACTGGACAAAATTGTGAAGGAGGAGATAGGGGAGTGGTGGAGGTGTGCGATTCTTGGCCCGCGTTTGGCCTCATTTAAATAGGAGATTAAATATACGATGGACGGGAGGAGCTCGGCCGGCATTGCGTTTAATGCTGGCCCGGTCATGAACGGACGTGTGTCCAGAGTGGGTTTCTCAGCTTCCACACGGGCGGGTTTCATGGAGGCGTTTGAATGCGGCAAGGAGGCGTGTTCAGTCGGGCGTGCAGCGAGTGGCGCCCTCGACTCTGACGTAGGACACCGCGCCGTCTTCCACTGACGTGTGGGCTCTTTGGGTACATGGCCTGCATGTCAGTGACCCAACGCAGGCAGCACACAACAGAGGAACCTTTGGTGGGCTAGGGCGGTCGAAAGCGAGCATTTCATAAACCGATGATTGTTCATTGAGTGTGACGTCACCCTTTTCATGTAGATAAGCCTACTATGTTGATAGCCCATTCGATACGTTGTGATTCATAAAGACCGCTGCAAATATCAATGTCCTGCTTATCACAGATAAGATTGATTAATACCCGTAACAATCCATGTCCTTAACAAAGGGTGCATGCACGTATAGGTTGAGCGTGTGTCTTGCGTCATGTGTTGTGTGCATGCAGGCGTGCGAGTGTTGCGTGCGTGCAAGGGTATGTTTCAGTGTTGCATGCATGTGTGCGTACGTGCGTGTGTTTGTGAGTGCATGTGTACGTGTCAGTGTTGCACGCCTGCATGCGTGCGTGTGTTCGTTATATGTACATGTCAGTGTTGCACGCCTGCCTGTGTGCGTGTCTTGCGTGCGTGCATGTGTACGTGCGGGGTGAGGCTACACGTCAGTCGACTGACTTTTTCATCTCTGGTCATTAGATTTTCTAGCCGCTGGATACGAAATCAAGGGCCTGTAGTTTATCATCAAACTCCACCCCCTGAGCCGCCAGCCACCACCGGCTGAACCGCCGGCCCCCGCCCCCCGCGGTCGGCCCGCGCCACGATGCCGCCCCGAAACCA
>NC_041392.1:282247986-282250362 GCF_002162155.2 Triticum dicoccoides | reverse complement strand
AGCTTTTTCTTCGGTGATCCCCATCCCACCGCCCAATCAACGCTCCCCACCGCCGGCGACTGCCAACTAGAGGTCTCACGACTTCGAGTACCCACCGACGTCTAATTTATTACCATTTATGTCCTTCATATACACGCTGATGGGTGGGCCCTATGGTAATGTGCACTGCTGAATGTGGACCATTTGACTGGTCAATTGATCGTGTCATCAACAAATTACGGAGCTGTATGGTGAGCCAGTGACCGTATGATCGCCCTAAAATGTATTTTATTAACACAGTACAGACTCAAACTACCATTTCGTTCTTTCATATACTGGCTGACAGGTGGGCCCCACGGTTACGCGCCCCGATGGTGCAACACTAGTTGCGCCACGTGGAACGTTTGACTGGTCAATTGATTGTGTCATCAACAAAATACGGAGTTGTACGGGTGAGCCAGTGTAGCGACCAGACCTCAAACGGTCCAACCTCTGTGCTCCGATGTCATCCCTGGATCAGTAATGCTGACACCACACAGTACTTGAAGGATTTATAACAGAGTAGCAATCACACACTTATTACATCGAGTGTCTCAAAAGAGAACTTATTACAATAAATATGGCTTAAGGCCATCTAATAACAATAACAGTGGAAGGCTTGGAAGATAAGTGAGTCCATCAACTCCAGCGGCATCACTGAGTATAGAACCACGACCTACAGCACCTTAATCGTCGTCTGAAAAGTCTGCAACATTAACGTTGCAGCCCGAAACGGGTCAGCACATGGAATATGCTGGCAATGTAACACATAGAGAGTAATACAAGAATATGGCTATTCTATATGCATATATGGCTGGTGGAAAGCTCTATGGTTACAGTTTTGCGTAAAGCCGATTTTCCCTACTACAAAGGAATAAATTTTATTTAACTATCATGGTAGTTGTTAAACATTGAGAATGGTTGACAGCATTCTCAATCCCAATTAAGCATCATCATTAAAAACCCAACAATTAACTTTAGAGTAACATGATGAGATTCACATCATAATCCAGGTACTAGATACTCAAGATGTCCATAACCGGGGACACGAATAACCATGATTAGTTTATACACTCTGTAGAGGTTTGCACACTTTTCCCCACAAGTCTCGATCTCCTCCGTTGGTTTTCTCGCATTACATAGTGTTTGAGAAACGGATGACCGAGACATAGTCTTTCAGAAGCGCTGGCACCTTACGAATGGGTAGACCATACCAACCTACATCCCCTACATCTGCTAGTCTACCACTGTAAGAGTTCGCATGACTTAGTCAACTATGCTAGAGCCCATAGTAGCTTGTGGCTGCACACGGAAGTTTCTAGTATGAATAATCTCATGATCCCTTTGAGCCTGGGTGGCGGTCCAAAAGAAAACATGCAATTGATGGAATACCCAGGTGCCTCAATCCACCGAGATGTGTGTTTAGGTTGCCACCTTAAATAAACCATTAATTAACAAAGCTCACATCTGTCATGGATACACTCACCCAATCCACGTCTACTAGCATAGCATAGCAATAATAAGCAAACGTAGAGTAACTCCCAAAGGTTTGATAATAAACAGGTAATAGGTTCTACCTCAACTACTCCCCAAACCCACAATTTAATTAGATCCTAATCATGCAATGTGTGAGGATTGATCTAATGCAATAAAACTGGGTAGTAGGAGGTATGATCAAAGTGTTACTTGCCTTGCTGATGATCCGGGAAACCTAGCGATTCGAGGTAGCAAGCGGCGCACTCCGGGTACTCTATCGCAAACAAACAAGCACACAATAAGTACTCAACTAATGCACAATTAAAACTCGAACAAGAGATCTAACCAGAAAGTTCAACTTAAGATCTCCGGTTGGCCAAAAGAATCAAAACGAACGAAGCAACGAAAGACAAACGGCAAAAGGAACAAGTTTTGTTTATTATTCTGGACCTAAGGCAATTTTTACAGTGGCAAAAACTTGTCTGAGTTGGTTAAATGGAAAGAGGGTTTCGAGACGAAACTCCGGGTGCTTGAATCGCCTGATTCCGATAAACGAGCGAAAAGATAAACTAGAACGAACATCGGATCAGAGATCGCGATCAGAAAAATCGCGGATTTAATCCGAGAAAAAGAAAAACGACGAACAGTTAACGAACGAATGTTCGTTAACAGAAACTAAACGAAAAACGCGTTCGTTAAAGCGAACGGACGAACGGGCGCTCGCTAAATAAATAAACCGAAAAAACCGATATATTTATTAAAAATGGAAACTAGGGTTTAAAAAAAACGAATTGATTTTTTCTCAAAAACCGGCCGGCGGCTACCTCGGCGGCGGCGGCGGCTCTCCGGCGGGGCTCTGGCAGGGCGGTGGGTGGCGCCAGG
>NC_041392.1:282238108-282247490 GCF_002162155.2 Triticum dicoccoides | reverse complement strand
GGCGTGGGGCGCGGCAAGAGGCGCGGCGGCGGGGCGGCGGTGTGGGGTTGCAGGGGGGTGGCAGCGGTTATAAACGGGGCGGGGGAGGTCGACTTGGGGGAGGGGTCGGCCTCGGGACACGTGTCCTCCCCGGACACGGCGGCGGCGGCGATCGGGACTCCGGTCCCGATCCGGCTGGAGGCGGCGGCGGCTGGCTGGGCCGGCTTGCTCAGCTGGGCCCTTGGCCCAGTCGGGCGCGGGGTTTTTTTAAACAATTTCGCTGCGCCTAAAAAAATCTAGAGAAAAATAAATAAAAATCCAAAAATGCCAAAACAAATTTTCTCCGCCAAAATAAAATATTTAGAACATGATGAACAGTTTTTTTGGCTCTAAATGCAATTTTTTGAAAACGTGCAATTTTTCCTAAATTCAAATAAAATAGCAAATAAAGCCAAAATAAAATCTTATTTGTTTTTTTATTAAATCCTCAGTATTTCTTTATTTTGGGAAAGTCATTTTATTCCCTCTCTCATATTTTGATAATAGAAATAATTGAAGATAAAATAAATAAAATCAAATGATCCCTATTTCAAAATTTGAGAAAACTCAAATATGAAAATAACGAAATCCCCAACTCTCTCCTAGGGTCCTTGAGTTGCGTAGAATTTCCAGGATCAACCAGAAAAGCAATAAAATATGATATGCAATGATGATCCTCTTAAGGGGGGGATGTTACAAACCTACCCCCCTTAAGATGAATCTCGCCCTCGAGATTCGGGTTGGCTAGAAAATAGGTGAGGGTGGTCCTTCAGCAATTTTTCCTCTCGCTCCCAGGTGGCTTCATCCTCCGTGTGGTGGCTCCACTAAACTTTGCAAAACTTGATAACCTTGTCGCGGGTGACTCGACTGGCATACTCTAGAATCTTGATTGGTTTCTCCTCATAGGTCAAATCACTGTCCAACTGAATTGCTTCCAGCGGCACTGTATCTCTCAGCGGTATATCAACCATCTCTGTGTGGCACGTCTTCAACTGGGAAACGTGGAACACATCGTGAACTCCTGACAATCCTTCGGGCAATTCCAACTTATAGGCTACTTCTCCCATACGTTCCAAAACTTTGTATGGTCCTACAAAACGTGGCGCTAACTTTCCCTTAACTCCAAAGCGCTTAACTCCTCGAAGTGGTGATACTTGAAGATAAACTCGGTCTCCGACTTCGTAAACTGTCTCCTTGCGTTTAGAATCTGCGTAGCTCTTCTGCCTGGAATAGGCTACCTTGAGCCTGTCGCGAATCAATTTCACTTTCTGTTCAGACTCCTTAATCAGATCTGGTCCAAACAACTGACGGTCTCCAATTTCATCCCAAGACAATGGGGTCCCGCACCTCCTTCCGTACAAGGCTTCGAAAGGGGCCATCTTCAAACTGGATTGATAACTGTTGTTGTAAGAGAACTCTGCATATGGTAAATTCTCGTCCCAACTAGATCCGTAATCTAGCGCACAAGCTCTCAGCATATCCTCCAAAATCTGATTGACTCTCTCGGTCTGTCCATCTGTCTGCGGATGGAAAGCTGTACTAAACTCTAGTCTGGTACCCAAAGTTTCATGCAACTGATTCCAGAACTTTGAGGTAAATTGGGTTCCTCTATCTGATAAAATACTCTTTGGAACTCCATGCAGACATACGATTCTGGTCATGTATATCTTTGCCAACTTTGCACTGGTATAGGTAGTCTTCACTAGAATGAAATGGGCTACCTTTGTCAAACGATCGACTACAACCCATATTGAGTCATAGCCTGAACGAGTTCTGGGTAAACCCGTAATAAAATCCATGCCTAACTTATTCCACTTCCATTCGGGTATCGGCAATGGCTGTAGCAATCCTGCTGGCTTCTGATGCTCCGCCTTTACTCTCTGACATACATCACAAACTGCTACATACTCCGCAATATCCTTCTTCATTCCGGTCCACCAGAAAGTATCCTTCAAATCCAAATACATCTTGGTATTTCCTGGGTGAATCAAATATGGTGAATCATGTGCCTCTTGCAGAATTAACTTCCTGATCTCCGAATCATTAGGCACATAAACACGGTCTTCAAACCATAGGGTATCGTGCTCATCTTCACGAAATCCCTTAGCTTTTCCTTTGCTTATTTTCTCCTTTATAGAGGCAATCTCCTTGTCAGTCCTTTGAGCTTCTCTGATCTTATCCATCAAAGTAGACTGAATCTCCAATGCTGCTAGATAGCCTCTCGGAACTATCTCCAAATATAGCCCACGAAGATTTTCAGCTAACTCCCTTGGTAAATCTCCTATCATTAAGGTGTTGACATGACTTTTACGACTCAACGCATCAGCTACTATGTTAGCCTTTCCGGGGTGATAATGTAATCTCATATCATAATCCTTGATGAGCTCCAACCATCTTCTTTGGCTGAGATTCAACTCTTTTTACGTGCAAATATACTTCAAACTCTTGTGATCTGTGTACACCTCACAATGATTTCCAATGAGAAAGTGTCTCCAAGTTTTCAATGCATGCACTACGGCTTCAACTCCAAATCATGCGTAGCGTAATTCAACTCATGAGGCTTAAGTTGTCGCGAGGCATAGGAAACAACTCTTCCTTCCTGCATAAGCACTGCTCCAAGTCCTCGGCGTGAAGCATCGCAATACACCTCATAATCCTTGGTTTGATCTGCCAAAATCAACACAGGTGATGTAACCAAATGTTTCTTCAATTCCTGGAAACTGGCGTCACATTCCTCAGTCCATATGAACTTGGTATCCTTTTTCAACAACTCCGTCATAGGCTTCACAATCTTTGAGAAATTCTCAATGAATCTCCGGTAGTATCCTGTGAGTCCAAGAAAACTCCGGATCTCTCCAACTGTTGTTGGCGCTTCCCAATTGGTCATGGTGTCAACTTTACTGGGATCTACTACTATACCTTCTCCGGATATAACGTGACCGAGAAATCCAACTTCCTTCAACCAAAACTCACATTTGCTAAACTTGGCATATAATTGATGTTCTCTGAGTTTACCAAGCACCAAACGCAAATGCTCCTTATGCTCCTCTTCATTCTTCGAGTAAACCAAGATATCATCAACGAACACTACGATGAACTTATCCAGAAACTCCATAAACACTTTGTTCATCGTGTTCATAAAATATGCAGGTGTGTTAGTCAGACCAAATGACATAACGGTATACTCGTACAGCCCATACCTGGTGGTAAAAGCCGTCTTAGGTATATCTTGTTCTCGAATCTTCAACTGGTGGTATCCTGACCGCAGATCGATCTTTGAAAATACCTTAGCTCCTTGCAATCGATCAAACAGATCATTGATCATTGGTAGTGGGTACTTGTTCTTGATGGTTACTTCATTCAATCCTCGATAATCAACAACCATCCTTAATGATCCATCCTTCTTTTCTACTAGAAGTACTGGCGATCCCCAAGGTGAATAACTTGGGCGAATATAACCCTTATCCAGTAACTCCTTAATCTGCTTCTTAATCTCCACCAAATCCTTTGCGGGCATCCTATATGGTCTCTTTGATATTGGCCCTGTTCCTGGCAAAAGTTCAATCAAAAACTCAATATCTCTATCCGGTGGCATGCCTGGCAATTCCTCTGGAAACACATAAGGGAAATCCTTCACTATTGGTACTTCCTCCTGCACAACTCCTGTTAGGCAATTTACTTGAGTCCTTTTTGGCACATGCCGTGATACATACTTGATCCTTCTTCCTTCTGGGGTGGTATGCAAAATTGACTTACTGGCACATTCAATATTCCCTTCATACTTTGACAACCAATCCATGCCTAATATCACATCCAATCCTTGAGATTCCAACACTATTAGGTCTGAGGGAAATACGTAGTTACCAATCCTTAATGGTAACCGATCACACCATAGACTAGCCATATACTCTGCTCCAGGCGAGGTTACTAACATGGGTGACCTAAGGGCTTGGGTTGGTAGTTTATACTTATCCACAAATCCCCTTGATATGTATGAATGCGATGCACCAGTATCAAAAGGAACGAGTGCAATAAATGACTTAACCAAAAATTACCGATTACTGCATCCGGCTGCTCTTCAACCTCCTCCACGTTAACGTGGTTCACCTGTCCCCTGTTGAAAGGTTTTAGCTTCTTCCCAGAGCTTCCATTGCCATTTCCATTCTATGACTCAGGACATTCGTTGGCATAATGTCCGGTCTTCTGGCACTTAAAACAAGTGACTTGGCTCAGGTCTTTCTTGGCTGGGGTTGATGGGTTGGTGCGGTTCTGGCCGTTGCTTCCTCCATTCCCATTACCAGTCTTGGTGCCATTGTGATTGTGCGAGCTACCTCCTCCATGGGTATGCTAGAAATGTCCTCCCGGTCTAGGGGTAAAATGTGGCTTCTACTGAGCTCCAGAATTGTATTTCCCTTGTCCATACTTCCTCTTGCGGTTCTCGATCTGCTGCTGCTTCCCTTCAATCATGAGAGCACAATCTACCAACTCCTGGTAGTTGTTGAAGGTTGCCACCATCAACTGCATTCTCAACTCATCATTCAGTCCTTCCAGAAACTTCTCCTGCTTAGCTGCATCCGTAGCAACGTCATCTGGGGCATAACGTGCTAGCTTACTAAAGTCCTCCACATACTGGCCAACTATCCATCCTCCTTGGCGCGAGTTGCGAAACTCTCGCTTCTTCATGGCCATAGCTCCTGCTGAAACATGGGCAGTACGAAAAGCTTGCTGAAACATGGGCAGTACGAAAAGCTTGCTGAAACTGGTACGTGACAGTGTCAACAGGGAAAGTGGTTGTGAAATTTTCCCACCATGATGCTGCGGGTCCTTCCAGCTGATGTGCGGCAAACTTGACTTTTTCCGCATCTGTGCATCCTGCCGTGGTCAACTCTCTTGCTGTCTTGCGGAGCCAATCATCTACTACTATCGGCTCGGTGCTACTGGAAAACACTGGCGGATTCAGCCAAAGAAAACGGGCTAAGTGATCAACAGGTGGTGGTGGGTTGTTGTTGTTGTTGTTGTTGTTGTTGTTGTTGTTGTTGTTACCCTGATTCTGATTCTGGACTAGTAACTGCATCAATGTGTTCTGCTGCTGGATCAACTGAGTGAGCTCCGGTGGGAAGGTAAATCCGGGGTCACGTCTCGGAGGCATCTGAGGGTTTAGAAAAGATGAGATTTAAGAATAGAGGGGGTCTAAAGATAAAACACTACCCATATGCACATGAGGCAAAAGCAAAAAATTCACTTCATTCAATCAATCAAACAAGGGCATACAATCGATCTAACTATCGCAAAAGTGCTCGGACTACTATATTTACATGCTGGACTACTACTACTGTTGGGGTGGTCTACTAGAAATACTCATCGGTTGCAGACTCCATGATATCTGCTCCAGCTTCATCAACATAGTCATCATCGCTATCATCTGGATCCGAGTCGGTGTCGTCGATGATGATGTAGTCTTCCGGGCGAATCTCATTGGGTTCTTCGTCTTCTTCTACTGGTGTAGGGTCTCCCATGAATATTCCAATCTTCTTGATCAGATCGTCATTCTTTTCCACTAATACTTCGATTTCCTCTTCATAATCTTCACGTGTAGCCTTGAGTTCTTCCTCCAGCTCCTTGATTCTTGTCCTTGCCTTCTTCAGATCTATCATGTCTACGCACATCTGGTTCTCCTGACATCGAATGTGCTGGTTTAATTCCTGGATAAAAGCTGCAATTGATCTATCCTTCCTGGTGCTGATCATCTCCCAGTGCTCATCTCGGCGCCCACAAATCTGGTAGATAGTATCCTTGAGATCATTGCGGTAAACTTCTCCAATGCGTCCCATGGCGATGTGAGCTGCCATGCTCTTTCCTAGACTCCAAGTTGGTGCATCAAAAGAAAACTCTGGGCTCAGTGACTGGCATGAACGTCCTTCCTGGAACTTGAACTTGAATCATCCAGCGCCCTTCTTCAGGTAATGTGGCGTTGTAGGTTCCGGTGAAGCTTGGTACTCCTATGTTCACGTATGTAGTGACTTCCTTCAAGTGACGTCCAAAGGGTGTATCTTCATCTAGTTGTATGAACTTGTTCCTTGCATCCGCCATCCTAAAAGAGTAGAAAAGATGAGAGGTCAGAAGGAGAAGAGTAAGTAGTGATCTAGGGCTTTAGCTTAGTGGTCGTGTCCTACAGTCAGCGTGTGCTCTGATACCATCTTGTAGCGACCAGACCTCAAACGGTCCAATCTCTATGCTCCGGTGTCATCCCTGGATCAGTAATGCTGACACGACACAGTACTTGAAGGATTTATAACAGAGTAGCAATCACACACTTATTACATCGAGTGTATCAAAAGAGAAGTTATTACAATAAATATGGCTTAAGGCCATCTAATAACGATAACCGCGGAAGGCTTGGAAGATAAGTGAGTCCATCAACTCCAGCGGCATCACTGAGTATAGAACCACGACCTACGGCACCTTAATCGTCGTCTGAAAAGTCTACAACATTAACGTTGCAGCCCGAAACGGGTCAGCACATGGAATATGCTGGCAATGTAACACATAGAGAGTAATACAAGAATATGGCTATTCTATCTGCATATATGGCTGGTGGAAAGCTCTATGGTTACAGTTTTGCGTAAAGCCGATTTTTCCCTACTACAAAGGAATAAATTTTATTTAACTATCATGGTAGTTGTTAAACATTGAGAATGGTTGACAGCATTCTCAATCCCAATTAAGCATCATCATTAAAAACCCAACAATTAACTTTAGAGTAACAAGATGAGATTCACATGATAATCCAGGTACTAGATACTCAAGATGTCCATAACCGGGGACACGGCTAACCATGATTAGTTTATACACTCTGTAGAGGTTTGCGCACTTTTCCCCACAAGACTCGATCTCCTCTGTTGGTTTTCTCGCACTTCATGGTGTTTGAGAAACGGATGACCGAGACATAGTCTTTCAGAAGCGCTGGCACCTGACGAACGGGTAGACCGTACCAACCTACATCCCCTACATCTGCTAGTCTACCACTATAAGAGTTCGCACGACTTAGTCAACTATGCTAGAGCCCATAGTAGCTTGTGGCTGCACACGGAAGTTTCTAGTATGAATAATCTCAAGACCCCTTTCAGCCTGGGTGGCGGTCCAAAAGAAAACAGGCAATCGCTGGAATACCCAGGTGCCTCAATCCACCCAGATGTGTGTTTAGGTTGCCACCTTAAATAAACCATTAATTAACAAAGCTCACATCTGTCATGGATACACTCACCCAATCCACGTCTACTAGCATAGCATAGCAATAATAAGCAAACGTAGAGTAACTCCCAAAGGTTTGATAATAAACAGGTAATAGGTTCTACCTCAACTACTCCCCAAACCCACAATTTAATTAGATCCTAATCATGCAATGTGTGAGGATTGATCTAATGCAATAAAACTGGGTAGTAGGAGGTATGATCAAAGTGTTACTTGCCTTGCTGATGATCCGGGAAACCTAGCGATTAGAAGTAGCAAGCGGCGCACTCCGGGTACTCTATCGCAAACAAACAAGCACACAATAAGTACTCAACTAATGCACAGGTAAAACTCGAACAAGAGATCTAACCAGAAAGTTCAACTTAAGAACTCCCGTTGGCAAAAAGAATCAAAACGAACGAAGCAACGGAAGACAAATGGCAAAAGGAACAAGCTTCATTTACTATTTTAGATCTAAGGCAATTTTTACAGTGGCAAAAACTTGTTTGAGTTGGTTAAAAGGAAAGAGGGTTTCGAGACAAAACTCCAGGCGCTTGAATCGCCTGATTCCGATAAACGAGCGAAAAGATAAACTAGAACGAACATCGGATCAGAGATCGCGATCAGAAAAACCGCGGATTTAATCCGAGAAAAATAAAAACGATGAACAGTTAACGAACGAACGTTCATTAATAGAAACTGAACGAAAAACGCATTCGTCAAAATGAACGAACGAACGGGCGCTCGCAAAATAAATAAACCGGAAAAAACCGATCTATTTATTAAAAAAGGAAACTAGGGTTTTAAAAAAACCGATCGGTTTTTTTCTCAAAAACCGACTGGCGGCTACCTCGGCAGCGGCGGCGGCTCTCTGGCGGGGTTCCGGCAGGGCGGCGAGGCGGCGGCTCCGGGCAGCGCGGGGCGCGGCAAGCGGCAGGCAGCGTGCGGCGGCGGTGGGGCGGCGGTGTGGGGTTGCAGGGGGGTGGCGGCGGTTATAAAGGGGGCGGGGGAGGTCGACTTGGGGGAGGGGTCGGCCTCGGGAGGCGTGTCCTCCCCGGACACAGCGGCGACAGCGATCGGGACTCCTGTCACACCCTCGATGCGACTATATCTCCCACGTGTCGAGGCACGACTTAGAGGCATAATCGCATTGAAGGCATATGTCGCAAGTTAGGCAATCTTCACAACATCCCATGTAATATGAATAATAAAGGGAGATGACATAGTTGGCTTACACTCGCCACGTCAATCAAGTACATAAATAACATTACATCATCCAAACACTCATGGCCCGACTACGACGCCAAAATAAAAGAGAACCCAACATGCGACAACGGTCCCGTTCACCCCCAACTGGGCACCACTACTGATCATCGGGAAAGGAAACATAGTAACGTTGAGAGTCTTCGTCGAACTCCCACTTGAGCTCAAACGCATCTCCTGGAGCGGAATCATCAGGCCCTGCATCTGGTGTAATAGTAATCTGTGAGCCACAGGGACTCAGCAATCTCGCACCCTCGCGATCAAGACTATTTAAGCTTATAGGTATGGCAAGGTAAATATAAGTGGAGCTGCAGCGAGCGACTAGCAAGTATGGTAGCTAACTTATTCGCAAGAGAGAGCGAGAAGAGGAGGCAAAGCGCGAGCGAGAAACTAGAGAGCAACCTGCGCAAACATTACTCCAACACCGTGTCCACTTCCCGGACTCCGCCGAGAAGAGGCCATCACGGTAACACACTCAGTTGATTCATTTTAATTAAGTTAAGGTTCAAGTTATCTACAACCGGACATTAACAAATTCCCATCTACCCATAACCGCGGGCACGACTTTCGAAAGTTCAAATCCCTGCAGGGGAGTCCCAACTTAGCCCATGACAAGCTCTCACGATCAACGAAGGAATAGACCTCCTCCCAAGACGTTCCGATCAGACTCGGTATCTCGGTAATTCAAGACACTTCGACAGGTTAAAACAAGACCAGCAACACCGCCCGAATGTGCCAACAAATCCCGATAGGAGCTGCACATATTTCTTTCTCAGGGCACACTCAGATTGTCTTAGGTACGGGTAGTCCAGCCCAGAGTTGCCCCTGGTGGCCACCGGTAGCTGACAGGTGGACCAACACTCAGAGGAGC
>NC_041392.1:282235517-282237810 GCF_002162155.2 Triticum dicoccoides | reverse complement strand
GGGAAAAAGAGGCTAGGTGGCAAATGGTAAAACCAAGGTTGGGCATTGCTGGAAAAGCTTTAAACAAGGCAAACTATCAAGGGGTTCCCATTATAACCCAACCGCGTAAGGAACGCAAAATCCGGGAACATAACACCGATATGACGGAAACTAGGGCGGCAAGAGTGGAACAAAACACTGGGCGAGAGGCCGAGCCTTCCACCCTTTACCAAGTATATAGATGCATTAAGATAACAAGATAATATAATGATATCCCAACAAGTAAATAAATGTTCCAACAAGGAACGACCTCCAATCTTCACCTGCAACTAGCAACGATATAAGAGGGGCTGAGCAAAGCGGTAACATACCCAATCAACTGTTTGCTAGGACATGGTGGTTTAGTGGTTTGACATGGCAATTTGGGAGGCTTGCAAGCAAGTGGTAGGCATCGTAGCATTGGCATAGCAAAAGAGCGAGCAGACTAGCATAGCAAATATAGTAGTGATTTCGAGGGTATGATCATCTTGCCTGCACAGTTGTCAGAGTTGACTGGATCCTCGAAAGCAAACTCAATGGGCTCCTCGCTAGCAAACTCGTCACCCGGCTCTATCCAAACAAAACAAACAAGCAACAAGGATACAATCAACCACGTGCAAACTCAAACAACGCAATGCAAAGATGGTATGCTATGCGGGATGCGATGCGGGATGCGAAATGCAAGATTTGACAGGAAATGCATGAACCTGTCCTAAACTTGGAAAACCAAGTGTGTCACTGGAAAGATGAGATTAAATCGCTTGAAAACGATATAAAGAACGCCGGAATCGGAGTTACGGTTTGGAAATGGCAAGCGATTCAAAAAGACACCGGTCTGCGATTTACAACAAGTAGCCAACTAAATGCAATGAGATGAACATGCTACAACAACCAAACATGACAAAAAAATACATGGCAGGTATGCATTCAAGATGCTTAACAAAATTCTAGCACTGAGCTACGGCCAATTCGTCCATTAACAGGTTCAAACAAGCATGGCAAAAATGTATATGGCAAACATATCTCAGACTTAGTGAAATTAACACTTGTCTGGAATTTCAGATCAGGTAGCACTCTTCGGAGCAACAAAACTACATGCTATAGGACCTGAACATGGCAACGTAAGGAATGGCATGGAGCTACTCAAAGAGCTTAACAAAAGTCCATTAGTGACCTTGAGCCAAAAGGGATCAGAAAATACAATTGCAAGCATGTGAACATAGCAAAAACATAATCAGTTTTCAGGCTTAGTGAAAAACTGGCACATGCTGAAATATAACTCAAGTAGGCATGTTTATGAGCTCGATGCACTCACTACAGTGCAAGTCATGGCAAGACAAGCATACATACATCAAGAAGGCACAAAATGCAATCTAGACATGGCAAGAACAATAGCATAGCATGCACGGATCAACTACAACATCACCGGCAAAATTGCAAACAAGTTGATAATCTGCCCAGATTCACAAAGTAGCAAAAGTAGAGCTCGATTGACTCAAGCTAGGGTGCTCCATAATTACAAACAAAGACATGGATGGATAGAGAACTACAATATTAACAAAATATCCTTACTGATCATCCTCAAAAGAGGCACGGATCACTAGGAAACAACATGAACATATGGCATCATGAGATAAACAGCTCAAGGACTTGGTGGAAATGCTAAGTCCCTGAAAACAGAATTAGCAAGTGCACCACTTTGTAAGCTTGCACTAAACACCACACACATCACAAAAAACATGGGTTGCACCTCTGGAAAGATGACAAAACCCTTAACAAAACATATGTAGAGCATCAGGGCATATCATGCACACATTAATCATGGCAAAAATGACAAATAGCTAAATGGATTAGCAGATCTGACAATTATCTCAAGTAGCCCTCTTCTAATAGCATTTCGGGCATCAAGATGAACTCAAATGGAAATGATGCAATGGAATGAAATGATGTACTCTCTGAGATGAACATTTTCGTATGTTATATGCCCAAATAGGAGCTACAGATGCAAAGTTACGGAGCTACGAACATGAGCACTTGGACTAGAAAATCTCCGGGACTTGGAAGAAAATTCAACCTCCGAGGTCTAGGGTTACTGTTCACGCACGTGAACCGAGAACTCTGGTGAGGCGGCGGCGGCTCCGGCAAGCTCGAAGAAGCGGCGGGGAGGCGCAGGAGAGGTGGATCCGGCCGGATCCGGGCCGGATCTGGCGGCGAACGGCGACGAGCGGCGAGGACGCCGAGGCGGCGCGACGCGGTGGCGGCTGCTGGTGGCGCC